>NC_081826.1:240682750-240982750 GCF_030867095.1 Alligator mississippiensis
CTCATAAGTAATTAAATTATTTAGCAGAAGAAGTATAAGGAGGCCTTCTGACATAGGTCATTGTGGGATGGGAAGAGCAGATAAATATATTGAATTGCACCTGTTAGTTAGAGATAGGTATGAACCAGGCGCTTTACTCTTAGATTCCAAGTGATATATTTTTCTACTGAAAGTGACTGAATATATATACGTGCTAAAACAGTTGATTATTTTTTCATTCTGGTAAAGGAGCTTTTGATTGTCCCTGCAAACAAAACTCAACAACAAGTGGGGGTTACCTTTCAAGATGTGGACAGGTTCAGGATTTTACAGAAGATGTTTGTGCAAGTGCATGATGTACTATCCCTTTAAATTGTGGAACAAAGAGTCTGAGTATGGACCTTCTACAAAATTGGTGTTTAATCTTATTCTATCATGGTATAATGCATATAAATGCTTGAAAATAAAAGGTGAACCAAGAGAGCTCGCTAACTTAGATTGCTTTTCTGTGAGCTAAGCGTGTTACAAAGCTAGACATGCCTCCATGGCCACTAAAATCTAATTATACATTTTTGTGCCGTACAGGAACGTTAAAAAAACCAAACATATATAGAATGTATATAATTGGGTGTATGCAGAGTTAAGTCATAAATGGCAGTATAGAAGATATGTTGTGATATTCTGGTGAAGGAGGAAGAATGATTTGTAAACTTATTTTGGAATCAGAACTTAGACAGTAAAGTGATGAGTGCCCTGAAAATACTTTAGATAGTTAGGAAGGATCCAGGAACTCATGCATTTTAATCCCAGCTCTGCTAACTCATTTCTCTGTAGCTTCTAGAAAGTCACTCACCCTTCCTGATATAGATATGAGAGATGGAGTAAACTGTTAATACTCAACAAGGGTTTTTTTTGAGTTAGTTGCTGTTCTTTTTGTAGTCTTTCAAAGGTAAAGTCCTTCATAAATGCTAAGTATATCTATGTAACAGTGCTTTTAAAACCTTAGTAGAGGTAGTTTCCTCAAGGTGAAATTGATTGCTTTATGCAGGACTTATCCAGGATCCATACCTCACTGATGTCCTATCTGTGTTTTACAAAAGTAAGGGAATGAAATAGGTACATGGAGAAGGGAAAGAAGCCTCCCGGGTGCATTTCCAGACAGAAGGTGTGTATACTACATCCAAATAGGATGCCAGTAAGAGGGCCTTTGCATCTGGCAAGAGGAGCATCTATTTGAGCCTGGGTTTAAGTGGATTGTGCAGAACTCAGATGTCCCCAAAGGGAGAGGAGAGGGGCAACAGGTATTATTCCATCCTGGTTGGTGCCTATGGAAGAGTTGTGTTGCAGCCCTTAAACCTGTCTCTTTGTTGCTGGAGTGAATCTTATCCCAGCTAGCCTTCTCAGAGCAATTCCACAAAGCCTGAATTTTTAATTTAGGATGTCTAGATGTAGCTGAGGATTGTTATACAAGAAACAGTGTTTTAATATACAAATAATTATATATTTCTTATTGAGTAAAACAATATTTTGTAGCAGTTTTGATATTTCACAAGTGTGTTGTTAAAAATAGATGTTGTACCCTAAAATAGAATGAAATGAGTTAGTGACTGGCAAGACACTGAAACTCCATATTAGAAATACTGTACGTAAGAAAAAAATCCTCAGAATAATCCTTTTGTTTGCACATCATACAGCAGTTAGGATTACACAGTCTGCACATTGATGCATTTAGTTTGCTAGACAGAGGTAGATTGTAGCTATCAAATGTTGCGCTGTGAATTACCTACCTTATAATAACCTTCATTCTGAGAATGAAAGGTGTATTTTTTTTTATAACGTAGACTCAAAATGCAGTAATGCGTTATTTATTTTTTAGTCTTGAACATAGTAGTATTGCTTTTTTAATGGAGGTCCAGTACCACCAGATAAGCAAATACCAAAGCAAAACATATTAACTACATGATTTACTTATTAACATAAGGGTAATATGAGGTAAAATAGGATGACTACAGTTCTAGATGTAAATAGATATAAACAAAACACAATGAAGAAGACAGTGTTTAGAAGGTAGTATTCAGAAAGGAAATTAAGAGTTTATTATTCTTATAGCTCTAATATCCACTAAAAGTTAGTAACACAGCAGGTGACAGTATGGGTAAGTGTAAAGTGACAGTATGGGTAAGTGCAAAGTGAATGTTTTGAAATAAATAGCAGTTGGGTGACCTGGGATGTCAGGGCTCTAGACAAGGGTGTGTGTTTGTCAATATATCCTACATGTTTTACAGACTCCTCAGGGAACAGGGGAAGATACAATTTCACCTTTTCTGTGCCAAAACATTTTAATTATATCTTCTTCCAAGTACAGCGGTTCAGTAACCAAGGAGTTGACATTGATGCATGTGTTGATAAAGCTGCAAACATTCAAAATGAGATTAACAAAGATTTTGAGGAAAGGGTGACAGCTAATTTTGCACAGTATTCTGCATCTAATTCAGGTCACTGTAATGATAGAATATTTTATAACTGTTGTGTCATCCAGAGGGACTTTTATGATGCTTTGTGTTTGTAAGTATCTGTGTATCTGAGAAGTATAGTTCTTAATATATCATTCAAACAGGTTATAACTTTTTTTTATTGAACATCAGTTGGTTGTAGCCATAAACATTTCTACAAAAGCAAACTTTAGCATTTAGAAACAGTTTTATGTATAAATCAACTTTCATCAGTTATCTAATTCACCTTGAAACATATGTACTTCAAGATATGAAACAGAACCAAACCTATTTTATGATATTGTTTGATATGAGCAAGATCAACCACCAAAAAGTTATATTAAAGGTATTTAAATAATCAAACTGTAGTTTCTTTATTTTGTGTGAGACCTTTTGAGAACATCTCAATGTATTTCTGTTCTATTCTCTTCTTTATTTGAAGGCAGCTGACATTCTTCTTTCACTTTTCTTTTTGTTTGTGAAATTTTCCTTTTTTTTTATCCACTCACTTCTCCATCTGCTTTCACTTTTGTTTGCTTGGGCCGTCTCTCATCCCAACTTGATAATGAGGAATGCGGTGTGACCCTGACCTCTATCAGCCCATGCATGACCTTCTGACTCCCCCACATAACCTTTGACCTTCTCTTTGACAGCTTGATTAATTACCCTGTGTTATGATTTATGAGTAAGTGCTATGTAAAAATAATAGACAACAGGTGGTCCTCTAAAAACTTTTTGTGGCATGTTTTCTTTTCCTGACTAACTTGATGAGCTATTTTAAGTTGGAAACTTGCTGGGACAATGTGTGTTTGGCAGTAACACGGCATTTTTACACACTTGGACACAGCACTGGAATTCAGGGAGCTAGGAGTTGAGGTGTAGCTGGGATGAAAATATTACAAAGTGTTAGCAGGGTGCAGTGCCAAAATGCACATGGGGTGGAAACACAAAACGGAGTCAACTGACATTTCAGGCGTTTCAGTCTCAGGTCACGTCTTGAGAAAATTGCTCAAATAATGGAGGGGGCATTTTTCAAGCTGAGCTGCATCTCCAACAGCTATGTTTACTTTAACGCTTCACTAGTGACTTCTGATTGGTTGTCATGACCTCATTCCACTGTTGCACCTAAGATGTTGCAACAGTGACATATATGTACCCTTCTCGTGAAAAAGATGGGAAATAAACAGAACATACATCTTTCAAAAAGATGAATGGACCTTACTATGTCCATTTTAACCATGGATAGATATAGTTTAGAGATCTAAACACTTTGAATCACATTTCCCTTGAGGATTACTCTGATCATGTTGCAAACAGTCTAAATAAAATTCTGGACTTAAAAAGCCAGATTGATAAAGCTTGGGAAAATGATCTCTTACAGACCCTTAGATTCAGGCCAAAAAGATAGTTACATAGGTCAAAAGATTCCACTCTAGCCCCTGACCTCTATGGTCACATATGGCATCCCATCTTTGTGGATTAATATGCAGGAGTGAATGTTTTCAGCTCATTATTCACTTGGCCAGGAACAAGATATTTTTAAAAGATTCAGAATATACCCCAAGTATTTTTTACTATATTATTGGGGATTAACCCTCTAAGTTATTGTGGATATAGGTACAGTTTAAAAAATCTCACATAAAGTTCCAGTAAAGGACAGAAATACCCTTCCTATTTCAAATTGCTATGTTTCATTGACCAGTGCACTTCTCCATCGACATGGCTGTTGCTACAGAGGTTTCCTATTCATAATTCTTTGTGCTTTTCAACACCTGTCTGCTTTAGCCTGCTTTCCAATTGGCTATCATTTTCTGAATAAATGATAAATGAGCTATTATATATTTGTAATTGTATTTATAGACTTGAAACTAGAGCCTGCATAGAGTCTTCTTTTACCACTCTTAGACCTCAGGGAGTACTTGGGTCCATGGATTAGTAGTTCTTAATAAACCTATCCAGAACATTAGAATTTAGGAAAAATCCTATAATGCTTTTATTTAAAATTGCCTATTTTAATCTGAAAGCATAATCATAAAGGATGAAGCCTACCTATCAATAACAGTTTTGATTATCACATCTAATCCTAGATGTATTACTGGACTGTGGAAACAAACTTGGACTTTTTTAACCACAAGCATATTTCTTCTCTGAGATATATATTTGTATGCTGAAGTTGGTTTCTATCAATTAGTTGAAGAATTATGGAGATTATTCCATTTCAGACAGAAAAATATTAAAATAGTTTAATCATAAATGAGTAAAAAACCAGCAGTTTGCAAAGTGTAAAATAACTTTTTAATCAGCAGAGGACTTGCTTCCTTTTGTACAGAGTGGAGAAAGAGAAAAAAAACACTCCATTATTATGTACATGGATAACATCTCTAATTTTTTACAAATAAAGACAGCCTCCTGGCACCGTGTGTTTATTTACAAGAGAGTTCACCCATGTTCAATATTTTAATAACACTATATGCCCACTGTGGTTGAAAGTGAGATTAGCATCTACCTTTCTATTGATATTACTGTCAACGTAGGTTATACTCCAAAGAGCTTTTTAAACTGAACTAGTATTGGTTTGTCTTTGTTTTAAACACATTAGTTATTACAAGTTTTTAACATAAAGAGTATGGTTTATTATTATTGTTAGATAAAAACAGTTTTGTCTTTTAATGACTTAAACTTTTATTTGTTTAGCTCTGCATTGTCTTGTACCTGGTACAATCCATAGGGTTTTGCGCAAGTCACTGGAGGGTATGGTCTTTTGTATCTAGTCATAATTTTCTGATTTCACTTTTTGGTTTACATTTTAAAAACTGAACGTCTGTGCAAAGTTTGATACTGAAGATCTATCCTTCTTATGACATAAATATTTCAGACATTGAATGAAATCAGAACTCACATTGTTTTCATAGATAAGTCTTTACTGAAGGATGAGGATTACCTTTTGGTGCAGTAGGTTTGTATAGTTTAGGACAGGTGGATAGAGGTTAAATTCTGGTGCAGTTATGTTAGATTGCATTTCTACATTGTTTCATGTGTGCAGGCAATGTATGTTAAATTAGATGCTCATTCTGATGTCACAGCTTAGATTGAAGCGATCATGGGAAAAGGTAACCATAGGAAAATGAATATAGATAATACTTTTTATAAGCAAAATAATATTAGAATAGTATCTTCAAATAGTACATGCTGAGAGCTGAGAGAGACTTTTTTCAATTATCAATTATTATAGCAATGATACAAAAAAATGTCTTCTACATTTGAAAAAAAATATTAAAAGTGTAAAGGGAGATATGTTATGCAGCTTAAATCTAATTGATAAAAATCCTTTAATTGATTTACGTGGTAGTGAATTTGAAAATGGAATCATTTTTCATCTGTTGATGTCTCTGTGAAAAATTGACATTGTGTCCTCATAAAATTGGACAAATGAGTCATGTAATTTTCAGTTACATAATCAATAACTTAGACAAATTCTACTTCTTTGATGATTTATATGTCTGTTTGGTGGCCAGCTTAAAATGGACACAGGGTTTCAAATTTCAGTAACACTTCTGAAACCATAATAAATACATGAATTTTGCATTTGGCATTGTATAGAGACCAAAAAGAATCAATACACAGAATGTGTTCAAAACAAACAGGTCAAGAAAATGAGCAGCAAACTACTTACTCTACACTGCAGACTAAAATCACCAAAGGATTTCACGTAATAAGTTTTGAAAACTTAGTTATTTTTTACTGCCCTATAGTTACAATAGCATGAAAAATGTTCTTTCATTTGATGTTCCTAATGTACTAATATTTTAACATAGGTTTATGGACTAGATTTGTTTTAGATGTATAAATTTAATTTTTAAGTTGTCCTTTTTCTGCAAGTATAGCACAGTATTCTTTTGTCCTATTAGTTTTTATATGATTATTCCTATTATGGGATAACTAAATTCCAAGATGTGCTGTCTTATTTTCTCTCTCTCTCTCTTTTTAAGTTCAATTCACTCAGTAGAGAGGGCAGGGAAGAAACATGACAGGAGACCACTTACTCATGGTACAGAATCTAGTAAGGAGGCAATTTTCTCTTTGGCCTATGGTGACCTTTTTTGACTATGTTCCTTACACCAGAGACAGTGTACTGAATGCCTCTATTTCACCCTGTTTAGCAGAGTGCAACAGTGTCCTTTAAGTTAGTTTTGGTGGGAGGAGAAGTTATAGCAGAAATTTGAGAAGGGCGTGAAAAGTTGTACAGGCACAAGGAAGAGGGGTAGGAACTTCCTTCAAATGTGATTTTAATAACTAGTCGAGTGTGTCCAACTGTAGAAAATCACCAAGTGACAATCTGTCTACCTGACAGTGATCACAATGCATTACAAGATTTTTGAATAGCTATACAGATTGGAATAAAGCAAGACCAAATAAAGTATCTTTTGTTGGTGTAGATTTGGTTTACTTTGGTCAGCTAGGTATGTAGACTTCTTTGATCTTTTCACTTGGTTGGAGTGAAAAAATTAGAGCTTAAATAAAAAAGGCTGAAATAATGATAGATAATTAATAGAGAGTAACTTAAAAATATAATCTTTATTTCTAAAGTTTATTTTTTATAATGGACAGCTTGGGTTGAATTTGGAGACTATAGAAACTTTATTTTTCTGTTAAATCTTTGTCTGCTTCGCAGTATTTCCCAGCATTTAAAATGCTCTTATTCTCAACTATACAAAATCGGTTGTAATTTTTAAATTATGTGAAAACAAATAGATTCAGCATTTTATTTCTCTTAATATACATTCTTGTATCTTTCAACATTTTCATTTTGTGAACGACAAAAATCCAGTTTAACATGACCTGTTACAACTACAGGTTTCCTCTGGGTTTCTAGATCACAGTATGTAACTTAATCCCAATGAAGTTTTAAAACAGTTTTAAAGTGGTACTTAAAAGCCATTTTACTCTAACAGAGTTGACTTGTAAGCAGTATCACTGAATCTGTGTTGATATTGATTCATTGTTACTACCGCTATCAGTTTATGCATTGTATGCTGGTGGTCAGCTATACAAAAGAGGGTTACTATTTTAAGCTGTGTTGAATAGTTTCCAGAGGATTTGTTTAAAAAAAAATCTTTCTATTATAGAAGTTTTATTGGCTGGATATAAAGTTTTATGCTCAACAATTATGCAGTGTTCTTAACATCTTTTGTTTTTAGTTCCAGTACTTTCTGAAAAAAATCTCATGAGATAACATTTTGATTGTAAATGTAAAGCTAATACCAACACATATTTTAAAGTATTTTGAATGTAAAACCAGTTCATACAAATAAAAACAGAGAAAGAGGCATGTACAAATGCCACCGATGGATAGTTATCCCTTTAATTACAAAAATGAAATACTCACAATGCTTCTTAAAATATTACCATTGAAACTGTGCTCTTGGTCTACTTTATAAATCACTTACATTCATTATATGAAGAATGGTAAAATAAATTGAAAGCAAATTCAAAGACTAAATCTTTCCTTTCATATTCTTCCTTTATTTCTTCTTTTCCAAAACAGGAAGGCTATGGAGTAATAGTACTGAATCCCAATGAGAACTATATTGAAGTAGAAAAGACAAAAGCCCAAGTACAGCAGTCTTCTGATAGCTCAGATGAACCTGCAGAAAAGAGAGAAAGAAAAGATAAAATCCAAAAGGAAACAAAGAAGCGACGTGACTTCTACGAAAAGTATCGGAACCCGCAAAAAGAAAAAGAAACTGTGCAGTTGTATATCAGAGTAAGTTCATTTTAACGTAGCTTGCCCTTATTTGGTAAATTATGTTTTGGATTCAAAATTAATGGAGATATTTAGATTAATAAATGCTATGCTTTTCTTTTAAAAAGATAGAGAAACCTCAGTCACTTATACCACCTTCAAGAGTTTGTTCAAAGTGAGGGACTGTTCCTTCTATTGATATTTTTTGTCATTTATTGAATGTGAAGTTTTGAAAATGTTATAAAACGTTCCTTTCTAATTTCAAAATGGAACTTCAAATAACCCCCAGAGGAGCATACTGGATATCACCAGACAAACTCTAATTTAAAGAAGACTTTGTAAAAAGATTTTATGAGTCAGTGTGAACATAAGAAACACCCTCTAGTACAGCTTACGAAAAATATCACTTTCCATGCATGCATTTGTAGCATTACATTATTCTATATATTTGTGAGGCAATAATTATGGCCTGATAATTTTTTTAACATATACCTACTGAATTAATAGTATATTGTGCAAATACTGGTGTTCATCTTGTGTGGTAGCAGCTTTTTCTGGTAACGTATTGTTTTCATATGAGCAGCCATCCATTGTATTTCAGCTAAACTTCTGAAGGCAGATAAAGAGAGAGAGTTATTAATATCTTAATAAATATTTAAGCTAGAATAGCTCAAGAATGGTGTAATGAGGAAACTCTGTCCCTTGCTCTTTTCTTACTCAGTGAACCTTTGCACTTTGTAATGCTAGCAGCATGGGATCGTTATAACAGTGCTACCCAAGGATTTCTAATTCTGCAGGGGGCACAAACAATATTATTTGCACTTTGACACATTCTACTTCATATACATACTATGCATTATACATTCTAGACAGATTCATGCAGTTTTCAAAGCCCTTATTATGAAAGTTAGCATTTTTATTCAACAGTAAAACATGTCAGAAATGCCATGGTGTAGTTAAAATAGTAAAAACGTGTGTGTGAAATAAATAAAAGTCCAGCAAAATAGATGTCAAAATCATGTTAATTTTAATTTTGTGTTCCTTGTAATTATGGTTTAGTATAATAATAATTTACAGAAGAAAAAGCTCTACTGTCTAGTTAAAACTATCATACCTTGGCCATGAAAAGCATTAGCAAGCAACATTATTGTACTTTGAGGAAATAAATTGTTAGTTGGAGGTGCAGAACAATGAGGACATGTTCACAGAAAGAAACCAAAAGGGCACTGCTTTTCTTCGCTGCTTCTTTTTTTGAGTCTGCCCATCAACCAATCCCAGCCTCTTTGAGAGGCATTATTGTTCACCTGGAGAGTGTGCCCATGGGTTAATGGATGTTGTGATACTGTCCAGAGGTGGGTTTTCTTCTTATGGCTTGTGCCAGCAATCTGGCATTGGCTGTTAAAATTTGCACTACTTCTAAAGGACACTTTCACCTTTCTTTTTCATCTGTGATATCTTTCTACATATGGCTGCTTTGCATGGCAGGGCATGAAATTTAACTTGGAGCAGCTTGGCCCAGAGCACATGTGAATTGCAAGATGCACTGTTCTCTTGGCCAATGAATACATATTTCAAAACTTTGTATTGAACTTCCTTTTTAAAAAAAAATCTGGAAAAAGCAGAATAAGTCTAACTACATAGCATACATTGTGGGTCCATTCCTGTGTCTACTGAATTGATTTCAAGCAGGATAGGCTCTGATGCTGTTGACTCTGAAGTCTGGCAATTTGCTTCACATTTTGTTCAACACATCAGTGTAGAGACATTTTCTATTTACTCTATGGGATTATGAAAAAAGAAAACTACATTTCTTTGTCACTCTCCGAAAATACTATAGAATGACAGTTTACTTCGGTAGCATGTCACGCAAAGGCTTTTTTTTGCAGACCCCGGTTGTGAGGCAGGAATAAATTGTCATATCCATTTTTCCATTGGGTAGACTGATATGGAGGGAGGTATAAAAATTAATGCAAAAATAAGGTTTTCTCATGTGGGCCATGGAAAATAAATGTATTGAAGTACAAATAGGTAATAAGAAAAGACATGAATTTCTAATGTTGAAGGAAAATTTGTGCCATGCGAATTGGAGAAACTGTTGAAGACTGTTAATTAGTGGGAATAGACAACTCCAGTTATACTCTCTAAGGGTCACTGAGACCTACAGTGATCTGATGAGTAAGTGCTGGCTGAACAAATTAAGCTGCCAGAGTGATGTTTTAACTTACATATCCAGTATTTTCAAGATTAAAAAAAATCTAACTTGATTATTTAAGCTAGTTTCCTTACCTACTTCCTTTTCAAATGTACATTTCTTTCAAGTATTTTTTTTTAATTTCTAACATATGCAAATAAGCAAAATACATAGAAGCAATGTAAGAGCAAAAAGACCCTAAGCTGATTGGAAAATGAAATATATTTTACCTACCAGATGCATATAAAAAGAAATGGCTAATTATCAAATTGTGTAGTGTATTAAGAGCAGAGCTTGAGAGATCAAAGTACTTATTGTTTCATGCTGCAAGTTTCTTTAACTACAAAATAATATACTTGCTGGCATACTTTAAAGCTTGTTAAAGGGATTGATTTGGTCTGGGCAATAAACATCATGTCAAACATTATGGCAGAAAAACCTGCTTAATATGTTTTGTAATAAGACAGAATTTTTTGTTCTTGAAAACATCTGCCAACTGAATTCAAGAGTGAAGACAGAAAATGTCATCAATTTAATAATAATCCTATAAATTTAGTTTCTTTTCAGCAACACAGACCAAGGCAAAAACTCCCTGGTATTCAGCATTTACTATAATTCTTTGTAAAATGATGAAACAAAAACATTTTACTTTTATATAATGTGTTAATTAATGCATACTGAATTTTAATATTCTCACTGATCAGATTTTAACAAGCATATTGCCAGCAGATCATTTTAAAAGCATCTGTTTTTTAATGTGTTGAATTGAGAATTGAGTCAAATAGCTAAATATGTACATACATGCTTTTAAAAAACATATTTCCACCCCTGCTTATAAACGCTACTTAATATCTTTTCTTAGACCACAAGAGGCTGCTGCTGTACACAGTAGCCAATGCTTCCCCCAGAAACTTAGTACCCCAACCAGTCTTCATTTATTGCTGAACTAAACTCTGAATATGTTAATCTCTAACCTTTGCCTATGGAAACGAATCATACGTGCTTAAATGTGACATGATTATTCTTTCCATCTCCCACTCCCTGCAGATTTCCACATTGAAAGTGCCTACTCTATGTTGAAAGACACTTAGAAATGTAAATCAGTATCCAGACCATTCTAAATACCATGCACCACTTAAGTACATACGCTGTCATGGATCATGAAATATTATTTTATGATGCACTGTGTACCTGTGTACTTTCCATAACAATGGTATCATTTTTAATTGTTATATAGTAACAAACATCTTAGAAATGAAACATTGATATAGCCTTTCCTCACTAAATAAACGGTATCCTTTTCTATAAGAAATTGACCTAAAAAGAAATCATTACATTATCTGGTAATCTAGGGGGAAAAAGAAAGAAAGAAAAATCTCTCCTTCTGAAATCTAAGGAATCTGAATGTTTTTAGCTATGGATATGGGTGAATGTGGATGTTTGATATTTAGGATGAAAGCAACAATAAGACAGCAACTTATTAATATAAATTAAATCTGTCAATAGCTGCAAATGAATTCAGCATTTGTATCCATGAATTCAGCATCCAACATGCTAGGCCGCAGGAAACCTTTGCAAGGTACTTGGGAAGGGCATGCCATTTCTCCTCTGAGTTAAAGAATGGTATAAGGGGTGTTGGTTGTAGCCATGTTGGTCTAAGGACATAGGCAGACAAGGTTCCTTGTTTAAATATAATATATTTTATTAGACCAACTTTTTTTTTGGATAACAAAAACAGTGTACTAGAATCATATTTCACATTGGACAGAGCTGAGACGGGATCGAAATGGGTTGTCAAGGGCACTGAGGTTTCCAGGGTAACAGAAGATAGGGCATTCAGTAACTATGTGGTTTGCGGTCTGTGAGGGGGCGCCACATTCACAAGTGGCACTTGGTGTCAAGCCCATTTGTTGCATGTTATGACATAAGTGGCCATAACCAGTCCAGAGTCTATTGAGGTGGACCCAGGAGAGTTTGTCTAAATCAAAGCTGGGAGGTCTTGCAGAGGGGTTTGGGATGAATGTTTTGAGTCTGCAGTTCTCAGAGGCCCATTGTTCTCCCCATAGTTGTGCAGCCCAGTTGTGTGGGGAAGAACCTTTGGAAATATAGTACAGGTGGTGCAGGTGGGCAATGAAGGGTTTTCTAGATTGGAGGTGCTACCCTATTGGAGGGTCTGAGTAGATGTGCTGATGTAGGTAGTGATTATGGTCTAGTTCAGCATGGCAAAGGAGGCAGAGACATTGCTGATCAGGGTGAATGTCAGGGAGAGCAATACTGCTGACGAATGGGAGCTGTGATGTAGGGGTAGAGTAGATGGAGCCAGATATGAGTCACATGCTATTTTTGAGTGTGCTGTCGACTTTGTGAGTATAGGCACTTCTGCATCACACTGGAGCACATGATTCGGCTGTTGAGTATGCCAGTGCCAGGGTGGATGTCTGAAATACGGTGGGGTTAACTCACCATCTGAAGCCAGCTAGTCAGTGGAGCAGGTTGTTGCAAGTTGTACTTTGGCTGCCAATTGGGTAAGATGCATCTTGTAGGTTAGGGTATTGTCGAGGGTGACTCCAAGATACTTTGGGTGGCTTTTAAAAGGGATGGAGTTTGTTGCACCCTTGACATTCAGTGTTGTTTTGGTGAGTTCACTGGTGGGGTGGAAGGTGCTACTGACTGTCTTTGTGATGTTTAATTTGAGTCTCCAGCTCTGAAAGTAAGTGCTCAATGTGGTGAGGTCCTTTGTCAGACCTTGTTCCAGGTTCTTGAAGTTTTTTCCTGTGATCATTAGGGACACGTCATCTGTTTACATGTATTTTTTGGTTACTGTGTGGGGCCACTCTGAGATGTAGATATTGAAGAGCAGGGGTGCTAGGATGGATCCCTGAGGTACACTGTTCTTCAGAGAGCTCCTGTTGGATATCTTTTCCAATATGAAGAGTGAAGTAACAGTTGAAGATGAATTTTTGCAGAAAATGGACCACGTGTTTTTTGGGGATTTTGTGAAGCAGCTTCAGAGTGAGGCCTCATTGCCATACTGTGTCATAGGCTGCAGATAAGTCTACAAAGACTGCTCCTTGTTCCTCCCTTCTTCAAAAACTGCCTTAATGTCTGCAGTGAGGCAGGAGACCTAGTCAGTAGTTGAGTTGGTCAGAAGCCAGCCTGTTCCTTTGGGAGCTGGGGATTGATGATGGGGTACAGGAGATTGTACAGAAGTCTTTCCATGAGTTTAAATCCCACTGAGAGAAGACTGTAGAAGTAGATGAAGAATTCTGGGTGGAGGTTGTCTGGGCCTGGGGACTTTCCAGCCTTGTGGGTGCTGATGGCCTCCATCAGCTCTTTGATTTCAAAGATGATGCAGAGATTTGAGTCTATTGAGAGAGAGTACCAAGCCTCTTTCAATTTTGCATTCACCATACAGGAAAAGTTTCTGTCTGGTTTTGAGAATTTTCCATTGTTAATAAAACATCTGGCAATGTTGTTGGCCTTTGCTAGAACTTTTGGGGATTGTCTGGAATTGCCAGTTAAGCTGTTGATAGTGGACCAGGCTTTCCTGCTCGAGTGGGTGAAGTTTATGTTTTGAGTGGTTTGGATCCAATTGTCTTGTTTCTCTTTACTGAGGTGGTCAAGGAGTGCTGTGGCAGCATCATGGACTTCTTCAGGAGTGGTAGTGGATTGGCGTTGATTGGCTAATTTATCACATTTGTTGTCCCACCGAGGGATGTAGGATTTTCAAAACCCGTGAAGGATATTGTCTTTCTCAATCTGAATAATTACAGAACAGAATGTTTCATAAGTCTTATTAACATCAGAGTTGGTTGGTTCAGGTAGGGAGGTAATGAGTTTAGCAGAGTCTGTTTTGATTGTCCCATTTAGCTTTAGTGAAGTTCTCGCATGGGGTTGGTAAGCTTGATTTAATTAAAGATGGTTGGTGCTGTGAATGGAGGAAATTGCCAATCACCATTCTGATGGGAGGCGAAGTGGGGGTTGTTGCACTTGCAAAGTCCAGGTCAGGGCTGGTATTAGTTTTCTACCTGGTTGAGTGGAAGGAGCTGCTTTGCTTGGAGTCATAGAGCAAGGTGAGTCCTGCCAAAGATGCCCAGTCTACCAGTGCTTTGCCATGTGGAGAGTCATGCTGATATCCCCACTCCAAGTGCTGACGATTGAAATCTACAGAGTAAATCATTGGGTGGGGTATATAGGGATGTTAGTGAAGGGAGTTTTAGGTGGCTTATTCACATTGACTGTGGTTACACCATAGATGAGCACTGCGATCCAAGAGATTTGATGGCTGCAGGGAGAAGTGGCTGTTAGTCTGGAAGTGACATGGGTAGTGATCCATGGTAATGTCTCGGATGGCCAAGAGCTCCTGAATCAACAAAAACACCAAAGCGCACAAAGATAAAGATATGGAAATCAATAAAATTGTCAATCACCAGACCTTCTTAGAGCCAGGAGGCCCTTGCCCTATCCAGTTTAACATTGAGGGCCTGACTTGAGCCAAGTGTGAAATAATCCAGCAACTGGTCCAACAGCACTCTGCCGTATGTTGCGTGCACAGAGCATACAGTGTGAAATGAAAACAAGCAAGAATCTTATCAGGGGATAAGGCACAATGCCACATTTATTGAAAACATAAGACAAAATAAAAGAAAGAATAATAAAAAGGTAGTGTTTCCTATCTCATACACTCTCACACACATCCCCATTTATTCACATGCATACAAAAGGAGACAGACAGACAGTCCTGCAAACATCAAGATATTACAAATCCTTAAGATGCTTGGTTTTGCTTGGTGGCCAGCCAAGTTAACCACGAGGATAAAGCCAGGTCTTGTCGGACGCATACTGATGCCACTGCTTCTTCTGTGCAGGACAGACCCAAAGCCTCTTTGTTTTTGTTCATCTTTATAGTGATTGTTCCCTATACAAGTATATGGGTCTTGCTGTGTCACGTGGTCTGGACGATGACATGATCCTCTTTTTGGTTGCGATGTTATGATTGACAGACCCTTCTAGCTTTGTGGTCTGCAATTTCTCCATCAGTTGACAGCAACTCTTTGACCATTGGAACAAAACATTATTTTGTATGTTGTAATTCTTAACTGCTGATCTTGGACATTGTTGTAACCTTTGTCTGTTAAATCACAGAAGGCTATTTCCGTCCTTTTAGTCTGAGGTGCAAGACAGACCATCTCAGCATATGCATTTCCACACATACTGTTTATTCTTTCATTACCTCTTTTCAAACATTCCAGACATACCACAGGGCTTACATACACACCACTTCTCTTCTACGATATTTAACCTACAAAATCACAAAACAAGATGACTGTTATACGTATGCTAAGCAATGTAAAAATCAAAATGGAATCTTAACTAAGGCTAAGTTACACAGTTATTTGGGCAAACTAAAATGGATATTGGTTACAAACTAATAATTGATAAAGCAATAAATGATATTATAAAGGTATATATCAAGAGTATATAAAGGCAAATTAACTTTAGCTCAGTACATAAGGGTCCTAATCCAGGAAACCCACTCAACTGATGATAAGAACTTCTATATCCTGGGTTTCACCTTGATTGCTGCACTTCACAATCCACACTATGGCATTGCTACGTTTGCCAAAACTTGTGACACATCCAGACTAATAGCCATTTCTTCCTGCAGCGATAAACTCTCTTACATTAGGCCAACTAAATACTTGGAAAATTTGTTCTTTGCAAGCTTTTGGGTACAAACATTTGTATAAGACATTGTATAAAACATTTGATTCCCACAGTGGAAACCATAACAGTTACTAATATTTGGGTGCATACTGATTTTTAAGTGGTCTAGATCTTGTTTTGAGGATAGAGCCTTTTCACAGATAAACTGTCACCAATGATCACTAGCTGGGCTTAATTCCTTCTCTGTGAAAGGAATTGAAGCATCAGTCTAGCAAAGCTTACCATGCTTGCCTTTAGGTTCGTGAGCAGTCCATTAAAAATCAGTAACATATCATTCATATGAAACTGTGCGTGTGTCTAAATATAAATGTGCTAAACTGTTACCTGGGATTGGATCCGAATTCCTTTGTCCCAGTGTGTACCAAAGATGGAAAGCAAGAATCTTTGCTCCTTTGTTTAACCTAAAAGGCTATCTGTCGAAATGAGTAATCCAAGAAGTAGCTGTCTGTAAAAGATATAGGAAAAATGGATTAGTAAAATAATGAACAACAGTTGCAAAAGGAAAATGTCTAATCCTTTCTTTAGTGCAAAAAATACTACTTTTTCCTCCAGAAGAGGCACTACAATATAGACAGACAACTCCTGTCTGAGAGAGAGACCAAGTGATGTGCCCAAGCTCACAAGCAATGTATGGTAGAGCTTTGAATCAGAACACAGCTCTCCTAAGTCCTACATGAGTGTCTCAGACACAAAACCATCCTTCCAATCTTTTAATTGCTTATTTTCAGAGTCAAGCCTTCTGTAAATATGGAATAATTTGAGTGATGTTAGGTTTTTTAAATTGTAAAACCTAAAGCTGTCTCTTCAACTTCAGATTTGGGTCAGGAAGGAATTTTTATCTTAGGTCACATTGGCAAGGACTATGTGGGAGTTGCTGCATCCTGTAGTATACAGAATGGTGCTCTTCTTTGAATCTTCTGTCCATGCCATTTATGTATTCGTTCTCCTCTGCCATTTCTGTGGCAGGACACTAGCACTGGACTCTCCTGATGATTTTTTACCTGTAGCATGTTGTGCAGTATTTTTGGTGGTGTTTTCATAATGTGCTTTGTGACTAAGGTGTTCTTTTTTTCAGGACTCTTGGGATAAATGGTTGTCTACAAATGCAGTGGTTGCATAAAATGGCCTGAATGATGCCTTCCAGTCCTATAGTCATGTGTTCAGTGAACCCTCTATCCATTTTATGGGACAGGAAAAGCTGCCTCCATCAATAGATTTGTAGCAATTGAGTATAAAAGTCTATAAATTTCCTAGTTGTTTTCTCCCACAAAAAGGATCATAAGGCTTAAGAGGTTTTTTAAAAGTGTAGCTTATAGTATCATATAACTTCTAAACTCCTTCTGTATACCTGCAAATATTACTAGAACTCTATAATAGTTATATTAAATAATATTTTTAAATTTAACAATATTAAATTATAATTATTTATAAATTATCTTTCTTGCAAATATGATAACTATTCAAATTATCCTTTTTTAAAATATTTGACATGGTAAGGGCACCTTCCTACAGCATGTTCTGCCTCTCTTTACCTAGAACAGATGCATTTGTTTTCTTTTGCTTGAGTAAGAGGCAGGTCAGAAAATCATATATTGACTAGAGGAAGATTTTTGCATTTCTGGATAAGTGATATTCACTCTTTATTCTGCAGTGCTGTCTCTTTGTTCTGCATTTCACAAGTACAGTAAATCAAGATTAAGAACAAATTGGGACCATCCACATTTCCTGCCTTTCAAACAGTTCATTACATAGGAAACCATGTATTGTTAGATCAGGCTCCTAAAATACAAAGCGTGCTATATGAGATCGCAAAGGAAAAATCAGCCTGCATCTCCTCCCATCATGAGTACTCCCATCAAGAGTTCTATAGTACTCCTATTGTTCTAAAACATATCCTCTATTACAGGTCATCTAAGTCAACCTTCCTTTCTTTCACGATTCAGGCTAAGTAAAATTGGACATCTGGTAAGGTAGTTGTAAAGAAAACTGGCTCAGCAGAAGGTGGACCTAATGGTTCAAGACAAGGGTGAATAAAATTATTCAGACTTTATGTACTCAAGTACTGCTGTTCTTTCATTACAGAACTAAAGATGTAAGGGGCTGAAAAAAGACCTGTAGAATCATCTTGTCCATCCCCCTACCAGTGCAGTTTCACTGTAGATATCCTTCCTCCATTTATCCACTCTTTAATATCAACAGAGTAATATGATTTCAACAGATATCTTAAGGATAACTTTTCAGTTTGTGTACACACTATCCCCACATGTCTTTATATTCCAGTTGTGGTCTTTGGAAATCTGGCCAGAAAGAGCATACCAGCAGGTCAAGCAGCAAAACCTACCCTTTCACCAACCTCAATGTTCTACTTACATCTCCTCAGCTGAGGTAACTCAGCCATAACAATTTAGAAATACTTAAAATTGCTTGCCCTAAGTGAAGTTAATGACATATTGGCCACTTTACATTCAGTCATACGCTAACCAGAATTGACTGTCTTTGGTTTCGCCTAATGATACTCAGCACAGGATCTAAGAGGGACCTAAGATGGTCAGCTGTCACTTTTTTACAAAAACTAATCCTCAATTTTATGTCCTGTGGGTGCATCTAAACCAGACTCTAACTGTACAGTAGCCTAATAACACTGCACAGTAGCATGCCGGGCAGAACTCTTGCTAATACACTACTGCGCAGTAGTATTAGGCTACTGTGCAGTTAGTGTCTGTAAAAACTTGTGCGTTGCTGCTCCTGCACAGGATTGCCAACTACTATGCATTGATTTAGTATTTGGTTATCCAAGCACTAAGCTTAATGCACAGTAACTACGGTGCATTAATGAACATGTAGATATACCCTGTTTGGAGTAGATTTGAGATGTTTGTGATCTGGTCCTTTCTGTTTATAGTCCCAAAGGGCCTCCTGGCAATTGGAGACAACGGAAGCATAGAGCAGTCCAATATACTCATTCTGGGAGACCATAAATGAGGTATCATAATACCAGTTATACCATTTCTATATCACTTGTGCTTCTGAGATGCATAATTCTTATAAAATGAAGTTTAGAATAAGATACACAGTAGCAGAAGCAGTTTAATTTTAATTTTAGTGTATCAAGCTAAATAACTCTAGGCAATACAGTATCTATGGATGCTGAAAACCTCAGTTCTGTTCAATCTTCCATAAGTTTACAGCTGGTCATAGAGAGAGTCATAAGCAATTTAGAGTTCTGCTTTTATCTAGGTCACTGCCTGTTGCACTTCTAGCAAAGTGAGGCTGGCCCTGGTCATTACTGTCTAAAGAAATCATCTTTTCCTCTTTTTGTAACACATCAATTGTTTAATCTGGGTGAAATAAGACAGGAATGTGAACTATCAAGTGAGCAGGCTTCAGTTGTTTCTGGAAGCACTTAATGTGTATCACAAACAAGGCATAGCTCTCCTACTGTTCTTCTAAGGGCCTAGTCTGTTTGGAAGTGAGATGTTTAATTTGTGGTTATGAACCAGAAATAGTAAAGTTGAAAGCTTAAGGCACTGAGGCAGCTTGCTTAGAAATGGCTCCCTGGTTCAGCATTTCTTCTGGCTTTTTAGGCCTCCAGTTGTTAAATAAGAATTTTCAAGCATTTTTTGTCCTGAGTAGTTCTAAGATAAAAGATCTTAAAGGCTCTTCCTGAACATCCCTCTTGGATGGTGGACTCTATATGGCAGGGTGGAGAATGTGCACGTTGTCCACAATGTGGCATAGGGTTGATAGATGCAAGAGAGGTCACCTGGAGACTGACATACTTTCAGTTACTTTTGTAACACCTGAGAAAGGAGGTTCTGAAAAAACAATGCTGATTAGCACTTCGAAAATACCTTTAAAGCACAAAACCCCTAGTGTGATTGCGTTTCTATCTCAGCAGCTGGGAGAATTTAGCCTGAGGAGTAGGTGCAACCTAGGTCTGCTGAATCATGTTCTGTTGCTAGAAAATTCTTTTCAGCCATTCAGTTGGTGGGTTGTTGAATTCTAGGGTTATTTACATTTACTGGCCAAAAATATTGCCCTTTAATGTTTCTTATTCTTACAGACCTGATGGACTAGTGGCCTGGCCATCCACATTAAAAGTTAGTCTTAAGGAGAGATTTTTAAGACTATTTAGGTAATTTTTGGTTATTTCAATGTGAGGTGGGTGGCTAAGTACCTTTAAAAATATGGGCCTCTTTCTTCTTGTTGTCCACTTGGTAAACAACCCCAGTGGAGGTTCCAGTCATTTACTTAACAAGGGTGGAACAGCAAAAAGATCTGGTGTGCACTGCCCAGGAGCACCCTAAAGGAGTACCAAACTGCTAGAATCTCTCCCTGAGGCTCCTGTTGCTGTGTGATCCCTTGCTCTCTCTTCTTACATACTTCTTATACCTATGGCAAAATCTAGACCCTAGTAAGTTCAAATATCAATTGATCTAAGGAAGAAATAGGTTGTCTTGTGACCAAATTTTTAAAAATTGCCACCAGTAATTCTCTTCGTATTTTCACCAAGTCCTGCTGATTGACCTAGACAGTAATCATCATTACAGAAAATTGCTTTTGGCTTTGTGGTGCCATGTGTTGTAAACGTCTAATATTTGGGGATTCCCACTTAAAAAAGCAGTTCTGGATCATAGCAAATAGTTTAATGATAGGGAAAACAATATTAGTCTGAATTTACTCTGTTGTTTGAAAAGCTTTCATTTGGGGCTGCAATCTACTAGTGTCAGTCTCTAGAGGCACATAATATTCATCTGGCATACTAGAGCAGGCCACATATCCTACTGTTTTAAATTAGCCAACAAGATATAGAAATGACTTCCTGGGAAATAAATATACCAATATTTTATAGAGTTACAACCTGTAAAATGGTACCGTCAAAAAAATATACTTTCTAATAAAAGCCTACTACTTTAAAAAAATGTTTATATGGGCTGGATAATAGGGATAAGCATTGTACTTTGGTGTTTGAAGGTTAGATGACATTTTTGGGGTGTTAAGAAAGAGTGCATATCAACTTCCTAGTAACTGTTGCTCATGATATTATGAACCTTCCCATTTTCATAAAATTTACCACAAAGGAGAACACTGAGAGCTGTAATTAATCTGATGACAAATTTCAAATTTTTGAGTATCTAAACCGTATGAAATCAGGTCAGATCAATGGTCCACATCGTCTGGCTAGCTGTCAGTAAGGCTAGGGACAGACATTCAAAAAGCCGGAGTGTGAATCGATTTCAAAAAGCCGGAGTGTGAATCGATTCAATCTTTGCAGGTTAGTCTAACCTGCCTAGCTTGAACCAATTTGGAAGTGAACATATATTCATGAAATGCAGGTACATGCCTGCAGAGGCTCAGGCCAGAAACTGGGGGGCACCAGAGCGGGCCCTTGGCTGCAGGGAAGCTGAGGGGTGGGGGGACTGTGGCCAGACCCCAGCAGTAGCCTGGTGTGAACTGGTCAGAGGAGGATTACCCCTTCCCTGTCCCACTGGCATGGACCCGAGCTGGGGTCTGCCTGGCACTCCCCCTCGCTGCTGCAGTGGTGAGGCATGGCTGGTACAGCAGTGAGGTAGGAAGTAGAGGGGGCAGGGATGGGAGTTATTCCCCTCTCTGCCCCTGGGCGACTGCAGTGGGGTCTGCCAACCATGACTGCCACTGCTGATTGCTGTGTGCATGGGGCAAGCAGCGAGATAAGCCCCCTTCTGTCCCCTCCACCAGACACCAGAGGGAGGGGGAATAACCTGCTGCTGGGCGAGGGTACGGCTGGAGGCCAGCAGGCAGGGCTCCTTAGGCAAGAAGACAGGGAAGGGGGTTATTTCCCCCTCTGCTTCTGGGGAACTCTGGGGTTTGGCCACAGCCAGGCAGGGAGGAAGTTAATTTCTTCCTCTGCCTCCTCTTCCCCTCCCCCCACTCTGGGATCAGGACCACTGCAGAATTAACCCCCTCCCTGCCTGCAAGCAAGCCTCAGAGGCAGTGGCCAAACCCCAGTGGTCCCTAGTGGGAGAGAGGGAGGAATTAACTCCCTTCCTGCCTGGCTGTGGGCAAGTCATGGAGGTGCAGCCAGGCCTGGCAAATCCCAGCTTTGATCAATGGGGGGAGAGGGAATAGAGGGAGGAATTAACCCCCTCTCTGATCCCTTAGCCTTAACGGGGCTGGGATGGCATCTGGCCATGTTTGCAGCAAGTCGGGGTGAAGGCAGAGGTGTAGCACAGCCCCATGTACCAGGCGTGGGTGCTACCCCTACTGCTTTGCTGCCACCGCCGTCCGCCTGCCCAGTCCCTGTGGCTTCTACGTGTAAGAACAGGGCAGGCTTTCCCTGATGGCAGGGTGACAGCGCCAGCAGCAAGGACGCTGCAGGGGTAGCGCCTGGCACCTGGTACATGGGGTTGTGCTTCAACCCTGCCACCAGGTAGGGGAACTGTGAGGAGGGCACACCCTGCTCAGTGCCCAGCAACTGCAGGTATAGGGCTCAGGTATGAGGGGGTGAGCCCGTTCTGTGCATGACTGTGGGGGCCAGGGCCTGCACAAGCCCTGCTGTCCAGCAGGTAGAAGGGGCCAATGGGCAGAAGCTGCTCTCCCATCTGTATGCTCAGCTGGCTCTGTGCCTGGCTAGTGTGGTGTGGGTGGAACAAGTTGGGGGGAAATAAACCCCACTTTGTCCCTGTTTGCTGGAGCAGCTGGTCACTCCCCCCCACCCCCTGCCACTGCGCCAGGTGAGGGGAGAGAAGGAAATGCCTGACGGGCTGCTACACCCCTGGCCAGGCAGACACTAGCTGAGGTCTCCTGGGAGAAGAGAGGGGAATAACACCCCTCCCTGCCCCCTTCACCTGAGGGCCATGGCAGGCCAGTGTCTGGTCATGCCCCACCCCTGCTTGGGCTAGAGAGCAGAGGGGTGGGGCCATCCTTGCACTGGAGCAGAAAGTACAGCCCTGCCCAGGGCTGCAAAGCATCTGAGATGTTGGAGGACTCTGGGTTAAGTTAAACCAGGAAGGGGTTTGACTCTGCTCAGTTAAGCCTGCTATTACATTCAACCAGGTTTATCTTAAACCAGTTTTGGCCATTTTGAAACTGATTTATGTGCACTGAATTTATGTTCTGTTACAGGTTTAAACCAGTTTCTGATCATTTAAACCAGGCTTGTCCAACATATGGCCTGCGGGCTGCCATGCGGCCCACCAAGCGATTTTCTGTGGCCCACGGTGCTGTGACGGGAAATGAAGATAAACACTGTTTACTTTCATTCCCACCCCTTGTCCCTCCCCCAGCCCCTCAGCAGCTTCCTAATGGCTGCTGAAGGGCTGTGGAAGGGACAAGGTTCCCACACGCACTGTGTCAGCTTCACGTTGCTGATGCAGTGCGTGTGGGAAGAGAAGTAGCCATGTGCCGCTCAGGACAGGATGAACCCGGCTGGAGCAGCAGGGGCTCAGCTGCACTTTCCCCCTAGCTGCACCTGTCAGTCCTGAGCAGCACACAGCTCCGCCGCCACTTCTGCTGGCTAGTGCCAACCCGGGCGGGTCTGTCCCATCCGGAGCAGCATGCAGCTGAAGCCGGATTCCCACATGCTGCTGGGGTGGGAGGAGCCCGGCCAGGTCAGCACCGGCCAGCAGAAGCCAGTGTTCAAAATGTTTTTATCCTACTAAAATATGCTATACTTTCTGAGAGTCATTGCCTCTATATGAGAAAGCAGAATCATAGCCAGTGAACTAAATTCATGCCCCGTGGGAATAATCACAATTCAGCAAAATGGGCGGGAAGGAAAAACCAGAGTTCTAAGTATGCACCCTAAAAGAGGCCATGAAAGAGTCAGAAGCGCAACCTTAGAACAAGGAGAGCTATCCGGTGACAGCAGTCCAAGAGGCATGATGAGAATCCTCTACTCTCATGAGATTTAGGAAAACAAGAGGACATGAGAACAACATGTAGGCAGAGACAGTGCAGGGCCTTGGAGCCATGTTAATAAATGGGGACAACTGTGTTCCCACTCTGGTCAGTGACTAATTGTGGGTACATCTTCACTAGCTTCAAGCCACTCAAACTTGCTGCCAAAAAATAAGCCCTTGCTACCCACTTACACTTTACCTGCTCTGAACTGGAAATGAGGCAGTAAGGGCCTTTCTAGGGTGGTCCAAGGACAGTAGAAGCAGATCACACACAGAGTGTGAGAGATGTTCCCAGAATGTCCTCACCACCACATTTCTTCTGAAAAGCAGGGATGTCCTGAGGTTCATTTACTGTTTGTAAAATGCTTGGAGAGCCCCACATAGATGCACTGCATAGAAATGCAAAATATAGTTTTACTTATTTGGTTGACACCTTGGGCTGAGATTTTCAAAGCTGAGTCAAAAGACCAACTTCCATCAAAATGAATGGGATTTAGAGGGCTCTAAATCTTTTATGACAACTTTGTAACATGCCTATCTACCCCTTTTTGCAAATCTCAGCCATAGTTTGGAAGCTCAGCCAAAGAACACAAGAGCATAAAAAGTGCCATGCTTGGTCAGCCCAATGGTCCATCTAGCTCAGTATCCTGTCCCGAACAGTGGCAGAGGTGGATGCTATAGAGGGAGAGTTTTGAACTGGTTAGACTCATTTCATTGTCACTTCCTGCAACTTCATTGGTGTCAAAGGTCACATGACATCACTTCCTGATGTGATACCACTTCCTGTGAGGTCTTTGAATGTAGCTGGCCGGCCCACTGGGTGATAAAAAGTTCATGATCTGGCCCCACATTCAAAAAGCTTGGACACCCCTGATTTAAACTGTAATGGCTGTCCCTAGCCTGTGAGTGGCTACTACCAAATGCATCAGAGGGAGGAGTAAAGGAAACCTTGGACTGGATGACTCTGAAATAACTTACCAAAAGGGAGAGCTGCTGCTTAATTTTGCAGTTACAGTTTGACTTCTAAATTGAAGCATAAGAGTTTGCATCCCTTCAATTTTTCTTTATTGTATACTCCCTAGTAATTATGCTCTTATTATTCAATCTTATTTTGAATTGTTTGTCTACTTCAAAAGGCGATTTGACTTTTTTGGCAGTTTATTGCTGCCTCTGTTGAGGGAGAATGCTTCTGCGAAAAAAACCTGTGCTCTAATGGAAAACTGATATGAACTCAGTTCTGGCCCCCTGTTAGTGAATTCTGTGGTTGGTCACCATTCTCAGAATATAACTTGTATGAAGCCACAGCATTTTGGCCTGGGTTCTATCATCTTCATTTTCATACAAATCTTAGTATTCTTGGTGTTGTGTGCAGAAAGAACGAGCCCTAAACATAGTGAAACAGCACTTGACACTTACAAAATGAAATAAAGATGTAGTTAATCTAAGCTCTGAAGAAATCATCCATTCCCTCACCTGCCATGTCCTCTTCACAGGAGGCTCCTAAGTCTCTGTTATTCTACAAAAAGCATGGATTTTTGGGGTGATATCTTTTATTGAATCAACTGCATGGTTATGATAAAGTTAGACAAGCTTTTGATTGCAAGACATTCTTCATCAGGTCTGAGGCCAGAAGCAGACACAGCAATTATTAAAAACATGGGTTGGGCTGTGAAATTGGAGAGGGGAGAAATTCCCAGGGGGGACAGACAAACAATTAGCAGAAGAAAAGAAGTTTGATTAATGCACAATCAAGACCTATCAAAAGGGAGGGGGGTCATTATCACCTCCAGTGTTAAGAAAGAATTTCAGGAATCAGGTAGGTTATATTATGCCATAAAGTCAATATCAGTGTTCATTCTTTTCGTTCTTAGTGTCCAGCCAGCATATGAATTTTTGTTCAACTCCATTTTTCTACCTTTATTCTAACAAAGTGAATTGATTCAAAATTGGAGATGTCGAATTGTTTTAGCCTTTCAATTTTAACAATTAACACACTTTTCTCTCTCTCTACACTTTGATCACCCCTTGGAACAATTTTATTTCCTTCAATCCGAATTGAAATATATATTAGTAATCAAACAATGTTCAAATTATTTTAATGCATTTCCCAATAGATAGCACTGCTGGAAATGAAACTACTGAATCAACAGATTTAGTTCGACATTGAGTTGCTGGCATATATTTTATTATATGCCAGCAACTCATTTAGAATATATTTGTCTTTATTTTATTTTATATTTTACAGGAAAAAGGCATCAAAACGCAAGTTGTGGATTGTTTGGGAACTTCTAGGTTGTTTGGGAAAAGTACAGGGCAAACAAAGAGACGAGAAAAGAGAGAGAGAAAAAATAAACCACTGAAATTACTACAGGAGGATGGAAAAACCCATCTATTAAAGATAAAACATTGATACTGCTATAACTAATTATGTGTCTGAACAATTACAGTTTAGACATGGGGATTATGCATCAAAAGAGAAAAAAGTCCAGTTGCTGTTCTAGTTGAGATGTATAGCAGCAATGATTCTCAGTTTGGTATCAGAACATATTGCACTAATTTGCAATGTACTCAGACCCTGGGTCATTTTTCTTATAGTGATTTAATTGATTAAGTAGAACCTTGCTCTAAATTATTAGATTGCTACTCTTAAAAAAGCACAAAATAATATCAAGGTTAATAACTTATCTTTAAAAGCATTTCTGGTTCAGAGCCCAACCCAATTGGGTAATGTCTGGTCTTAAAATATATATTTTGAAATGTCTGCTTGAGTGCAGTCTCAAATGATATCAGCTGTTGCACTGAAGTATTTGAATCTCTTTTACATTTTGGTCAGTCATTGGTGTAATATGAGGACAAATGCAAAATGGTTGCTATATATTATTTATTGACCACTAGTCTTCTGGTACCTGGAAGAAGCACCAGGAGAAATCCAGCATATGAAAGGAGGCTGGTTGGATCTGAACCCAAAGAGTAATTGTACAAGGTAACTTGCAAACCGGACTTTAGAAATCTGTGGATTTCAGTGGGATTCTCAATGTAAATCTGTGGATTTACCAGGGATTCTCAATGTGGGGTATGCGAGAAGGCCCTATGGGGTACATGGTTGGGTGGGTGGGCAAGCGGGGATGGAGTGCTGCCACATATAATCCCATGCTGCCGCGCAGGCAGTGCCCACCTGGCCGGATGCAGGGGGTGGGGGAAGCTTGCACACGGCAGCAGCCACCACTCCACATCCTGCCATGTGCCACCATCTCCCCATTCAGCAGCCAGGGGTATGCTGCTCCACAGCTGGCTGCAGTGGGGTACAATGATTCAAAAAGGTATACCTGGGTATACCCTGGTATACACAAATGGTCCCCTACCCTTTGCCAACCAAACCAGAGTCCCCTCTCCTGCAGATTCTGGATCTTTTTCCACCTCTGCTAACAAAAGACTTTAGTCTCAGGGTGTTAAGTCATGTCCTAGAGCTAAATCAGGAAAATGGTCAGAAGCTATTCAGAAGATATGCAACATAGCTACAAGTATTGAAAGACAACTGCTTCACCAGTGTGTCTCAACACATTTGAAGCCCAAGGTAACTGTAAGACAAACAGGTCACCATGAGAAGCAGTGGTTTCAGCACACTAACTTGGTAGCCATTGTAAAGTTTTTGTAGACATCACACAGGAAAATGTTAAGGAGAGATTTGAAGACGGGCAATAAGCAGGGTTTGTAGATGTTTTTAAGAAATTTCTTGTATTTAGAAGACTGTGATAGGGGAGAGAAAACATGAAGGTACTTATTTGAAAACTAAATGGATGATGGTAGTATTCTTGATGTCCTGGAAGTGGACAGTTTAACATCTTAATAGCATATGAGAGTTGGAATAATAGGGGGAAAGGGCCTTTAAAGCAAAGGTGAGTAGTAAAGTGGAAATGGTGGAGGGATGTAAAGTGAATGGTGATTAACGAGAGGGGAGGGAAGTAACCTGTTTTCGTACTATACACCTTCTTCTTTGGGTAGAAATCAATTCTCTCCACGACTACTTGCCCGCAGTGTCTCTTCATCTTTTTTAGCTGTCTTTGTCCATATTTGAAAGTGTGTAGTCCATGTGGCCAGGGTTATACAAGTTCAATCTCTACTGTAGAGACAATAATACTGCTTGAATGTGTCATGGCAACCTTGTCATCATCCTTAGAAAAATAGAAGCCTTAATGGTATACATAGACCATAATGACAAAAATGTTTTCTTTCTCTTTGCTGATTTATTGTGGGCACTTTTCTGAAGTTAGTGAATCATGTAAATAAAGAAATTTGGCATCACATTTAACAACACCGTTACCACTGAAAGCTGTTTCTCAGATTCTGCAATTAACTCCGTCTGCAGCCTTATGTATCCCTTTTAAAACCTGTGCCCTTATTTATTCCCATCTACCGGCATGTCCCTGTGATACTTAATTGCTGTAATGTCGTCTTAAAAAGACTTTCTGGTACTTGCAAAAGGAAGCAGCACACTGGGTGATAGGAGGTACCATGATCACATTGTTCATTATATGTGTTCTTTATAACAGCTGCTTAGAAATTGGTAGATTGATTACATATGGGTATGATTTGTTTGTTAAAGCCCCTAATGGTGTGGACCTTTCCTGTTTTTAAGATTTTCTCCTTGAATCTTGTTTTGTCCTTAGCCATGCAATGTTTAGAGATCCTGTTACAATGTCCTAAGTGGGCAATTAAGTTTTTGTTATTATGCATCTCAGAGAATGAGATCAGTCCTGTCCATTTGAGATGACTTTTAGAAACGTATCTTAACCTTTAAAGGTTGACTACTGTTGACCTTATATTCATTACCTTCTTTTACCCTTTCCTATTCTTTTTTTTTAACTGCCTCTAGGACTGGTGATGTTTGTTAAGCAGCGAGAAGATGGTTTTCAATATTTCTGAATTGCTTTTATTTTGCTGAATGTTAGTATATTGCTTCAGCACTGAAGTAGGTCATTTTATAAAGTAGGATTATTTATTTTACTACTGTTTTATTATGTAGACAGTGACAGCCATGCCAAGGAACTAAACTGGTATAGGCATCAATTGCTTCTGTGGGTGTATGATTTAACAAAGAGTACAGCACCTTACAAAAGAAACTAGCATAACTTTCAGCAAACTTTGTCTCAATACAAGAGAGAGGTAGTTAGCTGTGTTAGTCTGAAGTCATTTGGAAGGAAGGGTAGATATGCACTTTCACAGACTAAGTAATATTTACATAGAGAGAGAGAGAGAGAGAGAGAGAGAGAGAGAGCAAAAGCTTTCATGAATCCAAGTTCACTTCATCAGATGCTGTGAATAGAGTAAATGAGCTGAAGTTAGGTTTGCTAAGCTAGGTATGGAAATTACACATAAACTGGTTTAAGCCGTCGGAAACCAGTTCAGATCTGTAACACTACAGAATTTCAGTGCACGAAAACTGTTTTCAAAATGGCCGAAACCAATTTAAGATGAATCTGGATGGATGCAGTATCAGACTTAACTGGTTTAGGTTAAATCAGTTTATAGAACTTCTGTCCTAGATCCCCTCCAGGTTCAAGTTAATTCACAGCCCCCAGCATCCCAAGATGCTTTGTATCTTCCCCACAAACCTCCCCATCCCCCCCACCCCCCCACCTTACAGGTTGGGCAGGCTAGCCTTGGCCAAAACTGTCTGCTCTAGCCCAGCATGTACACATGCAGTAGTGTCCCCCAGCTTCTGGCCTGGACCACTGCAGACATGTGGCTATATTTCCAGAATCAAATGTGAATGTCTGTTCACTCATTTATCAGTTCAATCTACACATCTTAGACTAATCAGCAAAGATTAAATCAGTTCAGCCTTGGGCTTTTTAACTGTACTTAGCTTTAGAGCCCAAGGTAGACTGATTTAGCAAAAAGTGTCTGCCAATACCCTTTGGTGAAGTGTGTCCAGAGACATGTATTTCAGCAGGTGGTCAGGGACATATCTCATGGAGTTGCTCTGATGGAGTGTATTTAACAATAACTATCACCAGAGTTTTTGTGGAGCTTTCATAATATTTTTAAATAGCTCTTCCCTCAGAAGCAATACTTCTACTATCCCCTGATCAAGTCTCAGGGAAATTTTGTAATATTATGTCTTAATGATTTTTTAATGCTGTTTGGTGGCACTGTGCTTACAAAGTTTGACCAAAATTACATTCTCTGTGGATGGAATTACACCCGTTCAGAGGTCTACCACAAGGTCCATGCACCATTACGACCTATTTAGCTCTTCAGAGTATTCAGTGTATATGTGTCCTATATGGGCTCTCTGCAGAACCCATATGAGACTTACTCTCTTGGGTCTTGGTAGCACCATGGCTAGCCTTCCCCTTTATAAAGGATTCATAAGGCCAGTGAAATGACTGACAGTAAGCTCACAGTAAATAAATAAATTCATAATAAATGAAAAATAAATAACCCTTTATTAATTTAGAGGCAAGTCCCTCTAAAATAGGGTAATCTCTTACCTTTGAGCTGTTTGCCATTTTTAACATGCACATACACACACGCGCACACACACACACACACGCACACCCCTTTAGGCTCTACTGAATCCAGTTGGCCCTTTTCAAGGTTTCTTTTAAAGATCCAGAGGTTCCACATGTACAATAAATTGTTTAAGTACTCAGTGTCTTTAGAACAAACAGTACAGTGCATTTGTCATTTTTGTCATAGCTGATTTTCAGACCTTATTAACTTTCTTATTTTTAAAGTACAAAGGGAAAAGGTATGAGTAGTGTCCATGTCTCCCTTCCTTCCTCAATCCCGTTACTTCTCCAGCAAAAGGATTTAGTCCACATCATTAATTTAAGTCTCCCAACTTTCATTTTAAACTTCAAAGCAGTTTTTGAGTTCAAGGAACACAAAAAAGCACCCTGTGACAGTCAGATTGATTATTTGCCAAGTGCATGCTTGGATGAGGATAGACATGTTAGAATTAAAAAGGCTTCAACTTTATTAAAACATTAGTGAACAGCAGTTTAACTAAGCCCATGCACAGGCAGTCCTTGGAGTCCAGATGTTATCCAGTCCCCTACCGACTGCTTCAAACATCTTAATGCACCATCTAGGTGCATATATTGGCCCATAACTGTAATCTTTGAGTTTATTTTACAACATCCCTAAGAGGCAGAAAAGTATTCTTCTATTGTATATATTGGTACTTTTGGCACATAGACATTAGGCTAGATGGTGATCCCCCCTTGCTTATGCAGGATATTCAGTATTAGTGCTAGAATAGTACACTGAAAAAATATACCCATATCTCAACAACATATCATATCATTAAAGTACATATCAGTGCTGTATCCACATGTCCATTTTAGTCCTTGGTCAGGTCTTCAAAATCTAAACAATATTACATGACTGTAGATGCTAAACCACTGCTTTGACATAAATGTGTCCAAATTTTTCAGTGCTCTTTATGTAGTAATACTGCCTTCTTGTGGATAAGTCTTCACTAAGTCTTCACCTCACTTTAACTTACGACATTTTCCTTTAGTTTGGATTTGCTTTCAGCCTTCAGAAATTAAGTATACTCTCATTTCCTAGCCCTGTAATCAGATTTAGGAGGTCTTAAACCAGGGATGAGTAACCTACAATCTACATGCCACAACTGGCACAGGCATTTACTGTGTTTGGCGTGTGGCAGATGGGGGAGGGAGTAGAATGGCAGATTGGCCAGAGAGCAGAATGGCAGATTGGAGATGGGGTGCGGATCAAAGCTTCACTTGGTAAGGAGGCAGGGCTTAACTGGTGGCACACCTACCAAAAAGTTAGGCCACCATTGCCTTAAACCATCATCCTGTTCCTGTTGTTCCAGCAGACTCCTTTGACCATTCCTTTTGGAAAGGCTACTCACTTTGAGTACTATTTAAATGCTTGGTAAATGAAAGGGGAAAGATTTGAGGTATTTTAGCTTTCCCTTTCACATTACTAAACTGTAATGAAGATAGTACTATTGTGTGTAGGGAACAGGTGGGATAACATGGTAAGTGGAAAGGAAGAAGCTTTTCCTTTAACCGTATCTCCTTTAAGGTTCTACATCAAGTTTCACACCATCACTGATTGGCCGAAGTCTGCTGGCTATATTTCAAGAGGCCCTAGTAAGGTGCTGGAATGGTAAAGGCCCAGCAGAGGGCTGGATTTTACTTTAATATTTATTAAACAAATATGTTCCTTGGTTTTTGTTTTGTCTATCAAATTTCAGCCTGATCCAAAGTATTATAGTCAAGTTATATAAATGTTGGAAAAGAGGTTTTTATAGTAAATATATTGGCAGCAATGAAGATTTGTACCTATCGTAATACAGATAAGTTCAACAACATGGACTTAGAATAATTTCTTGTTAGAGTAGAATAAAATCTAAACCTCATAGAATAAATGAGATTATTTTGATTGCATGCAGTTTGCAGGTATGAAATCTGTTTAAAGTTTTGTGTTAACGGCCATATTGGATATCTGGCACTGATTACTGAAACCTTTGTTGTCTGTTATTTTAGCTGTGTCTTTGTGAGGTTTTGAGTGTTTTTGTGGAGTTTTTGGTGGGTTGGGGGGTATTTTTGTTTTTCTTTATTATCCACATGCCTGGATTATATGTATATTTTACAAAGATGTATTATATGCAAGCTCTCTAGGTATCTGTGGAATTTCTTCTCAATTATTCTTCAGAATGTAAGCCCAGCAAGACCCCCAAGGTTTGGCTTATGCTGCTTGAGCTAGAAGATGTGCTCCCAATCTTCCAGTTAGGTCAACCAAAAAAATTAAGATATGATAAAGGGTCACTGGAAGAAATTCATATCAAAACAACTACTCACCATGTCATTATGACAGCCTGCTGTAACAAATGTGTTTCTGTTTTAACTTATGACAATTAATTGCTAAAAGTAATTTAATCTGACAGTGGCAAGATGTTGAAAGACTTGTGAAGATGTCATAAAAGCGACCTTTCTGCCCACGTGCAACCAAAAGCCATTTTTAACAAGGAGACTCAAAAAACAGTGCAACTTCTTTTGTACTTTGTTAATTAGTTATTGATTTGAAACAATGCACTACCAAATATTGTCAGATTAGCTAGATGCCAGCAAGGTCAGAGTGTGACAGTCTAGTCCTGATAATCTTATAGGATGTAAGAATTCTTTTTCTCTAGAATTCTCTTTTTGTCTTTTTTCCGATTATCCTGCAAATTAAATTTCCTGTCTTTAAAATGTATACATTTGTGCTCACTTAATATACAACCAAGCTACAGGTCTATTATGTGGTTGGATGATTTGACTTTTTAAAAGTCACATTACAATAGAAGAAACATTGAAGTATCTAATGATCTCTATCCTCATTTGTGTTCTTAGTCCTCAGCAGTATGCCTTGGCTGTAATACACTTCCTACCTAATCTCAGCAAAAAACAATGAATCCTAACAAATCAGTGCTTTAAAGTTGTTTTGCTGTTGCTTAAGATTAAAGACCATTTCATATCATTTGTGACCCAGATCTATTGTTTGGTATAAAAAACGAACAGATGTTAGAGATGGACCTCAACAACAACATTCTAAAATACATTAGAAAGAGAAAACTAAACCTAAACTAACCCAAAATTAAAGGCTTCTAGATTTAGACTTCTGGGTTAGTCCATTATTTACCCAGAATCCAGCTGCAACGTGAATTGGAGGAGGGGCTAGTTTGTGTTTCTTGTTAATTTGGATAATTATTTTAGAAGTTAGTGACAGTTTCCTAAAACACCTCTAATTCTAATAAGCCAGTACCTCATAATAAAGCGTTTCTGAAAGCATTTATAACAACAAATTAAATAAGTAGTATACCAATTTACTGAAACACACATACTGAGCACTACCTGGTTTTTATTATAAGAAACCAAATAGTCTTGAGCATCTTAAAACTTTCTCTTATTTAAATAACCTGCTTTAGGCTATATGTAATAAATAGACAAAAATGTCAAAAAGAAAAATACAGAGTGAAACCATTTTGTTTAAGTTTAATTTATGAAACAGATATACACTGTGTAACAGACTTCACAGTCTAGCTTTGTTCTGAAACCAAAACTGTTAATGAAAATACTAAGTTGTTGTTTTACTTAAATGTGTTGAAGTTTGTTAGATTCATTGTTTCCTGTGGTGGGAAATCTGCATTTTTCTTGGCCAAAATGCTATTTTTCTTGCAATAGCATGGTTCAGAAATGTCTGTTTCTCATTACAACATATAAACAGATTGAAAGAATTGGAAAGTAAAACACACTCAAGTACTTTAGGAAATAGAGAAAAGCACTTCTGCATGACTTCCATTATGAGTTTTTAAATGTTGCAGATATATTAATATCAAGAGAAACCTAATTTTACTACTTAGAAAATTTCCTGTAACCAGTGACAATTTTTATAGCAGTAGTATTTGTTTCTCATTAATAGATTATATTTCATAAAAGTTTTTGTTAATTTTCATTTACCTCATACTCTAAATAATCTATTAACTGCTAGAAATGTGACTTACCAGAGAGACAGCTGCAAATACAGAATATTGGTGGTCTTTTTTAGAAATGTTCTTTTTTTCAAATAACTTTATCTCATAAAAGGTAATCCTAGATAATACTTAGAAATGTTACAGCATGTCTGACAAAAAATATATTGTGGGTGAATGTAACGATTTGGATTATTTAGTTTGTAAAGGAGAAAAGTAAGACATGAAAATATGTATGCAAAATAATGAATACTATATTGAAATGTGGTTTTAGTCATTCAAAAATTTTACGTTTATACAATTTGTTTTACTCTGGTTTAGGGCATTTGATTTGCATAATTATTCTAGTTATTTCTTAGCAACTGTATCAATCCCTGTACTCAGATCGGCTGACAACTATTATTAGCAAATCATAGTATGGGAATTTGCATACTAACAATATAGTTATTTATCGATAACCATGCGATGAATATGCTAAGCTCAACTGCTCCAATTAATTATTATTAAACCTCTGTTCTCACTGGTTCTTCTATACAGAATTTTAAGCTGTTTGCCAGCAGCAAAGCTGCTGTTTCAGCTTTTTATTCCCTTCAATCATAACAAGAAATCCCCCAAATTACATTAGAAAGGGAAAAAAAAGTGAAAAGCAAAGATCAAGGGGCTGGTAATGTGTGAAAAGGGAAATTGTTTATAATAAAAAAAACCTAGACTTCCTTTGATTCATTTCCCTCCTTCCTCCTATTCTGCTCTCTTACACCCTTCTTCCCTGTGAGTCAGCAATGTTCTTCTCTCCAGAATCACAGACTGTCACACTCATGTTTACATAATTGTCATATGATAGACAACTGGATTAGAAGCCCACTAGCCCTCTTGAGCAAGTTTGGACCCTGGGACAAACATCTGGATGACTGGCTCATCTGATGGGAGCAAAGGGTCTTAATTGTCAACTGTCCCATTTTTTTCTCTCACTAAGTTCTTGGTGAGTGCTGACCTTGTCCATTATCCCAAACTCAAGATGGACTCTGCAGATCCCTGAAGTGTGTTATTTGGAGTTAGCCAAGAGTAGCCTGTGGTTGAGCTTCTTTTCCTTCTATGACTACGCTGCCCATTCAGACCTAACTAAGAGAAAGCAAGGTAGTAAAAGCAGCACACACAGCACTATCTATCTTTTCTATTAAATAAATAGAAATGGGGCAGCTGCTGCAGAGGTGTCAAGTTGTAGGGGTGGTGATCCCTGCTGCCCACCACTACCCCCTGCTGCATAGGGCCCTCTGTCATGAGCCCTCAGAAGCCCCTGATTGCCACTGCCAGAGCTGGTGAGTGCAGGGCTTTTTTTTTTTAAACATGCCAGGATGCTGGGCTTAGGCAGAGCAGCCATCAGGGGCAGAGGTGGGTGGAGGGGGGAGATCAGGGAGCAGGGGCTGTGCAAGGGGCCCCCAAAGCCTTTGCAGCCACTGGTACTGCTGGTGAGTGCGGGTTTTGGGGGGTTTTTTCTTCATTATTTCTGGACTGCTGGGGCCAGGCAGGGGGGCCATTGGGGCGGGGCTAGGTGGGGGGGCAATCAGGGAGTGGGGGCTTCATGTTGGGGCTCTGCCAGGAGGCCCCAAAGTCCCCACAGCCCCCGTTGCAGCCGGTGAACGCAGGGCTTTTTTTTTTTTTCTTCAAGTGCCAGGAGGCTGGGCTGGGCAGGGGATGGGGCCGGGCAAGGTAAGCATAGGGGCTTCTCCTGCAGCTCCCCCTGCCTGGGGAGAAGCAGGTACAGCCAGAGGAGGCATGGGAAAACCTGCAGCCACCCAGCTGTGCCTGCCTCTCCCTGACAGATCCAAATCTCTCCGAATCTTTTCTGTATCGATTCAGAAGCTTCAGGTTTGATTTGGACCTTTTAATGCGTCTCCCAATTTGATATGGATTCAGAGATTCGGCCACCGAATTGGGCCAAATCTCCTTCGAATCAAATCGGTGACTGAAGCTTCACATAGCCCTATTGACAAGCACAGCCTTGACCATAGAGATATTTGCTCCACAATACTTACGCCTGTGAAGTGAAATTAACTGAAGTTAATTTAGCTTAGCCTCTAGCTGTTGTCTAGAGGAAGCAACTTCAAGTTATCTAAGTTACAAAAGTGCATGAGGGAGTGTTACCATTTGCTTCCTATCATGATATAAAACAAAGGGATATAATGTTTAAGAAATTGAAACCAATAAATTTAGATGGGTATATACTCTTTTACATGGTGAATAAGATATTAATTGTTGCATGAAATCATTGAGGATTTAACGACATGAATAACATTTTCTGCTACATTAGCTATATCAGGAAGTTATAAGAAATACCAGTCCTTGTGCTTCAGGCTGTAAGATGATCTCCTGTGAGATTTGAAAAAGATCCTTCTCCAACCCTTTTGCCATTTCCACTGTCACCATATCATATTGCAAAGATTGGAAAGTCCACTATAAGGGACATTGAGGCATCAGGTATTGGTCATCAATAAGTACCAAAGATGGGATTTTGAAGCACCAGATATCCATTCTGTTATGAAAACTTTTGAACTCTGTGTCACAGCTATAATGCTACCATTTCTCTCAAATAGAAAATAATAACAACAACAAAACCCCCTTTAAGGCTTTTTTATTCCTGGTCAAAAAATAGATTGATAATGGGCTGTTATAAAAGCTTTTTGTTTCATTTTGGTTTGTTTTTTTCATGCAGAGGCTGAACTACATTTGCAAAATATTTCATATTTTCATAAAAATTAAAAACCAAAATCTTGCATTGAGAATTTGTTAGAATACTTCCAGTAATTTAACATTTGAGGGGTCCTGACACGATAGCAACTTTTAAAAAGTCCATTATGATGATCTAAGTTTGTCAAAACTGAAATATATTATTATGTCAATGTTGCATTAGAATGTAGGTGAGACCACTGTTATCGCTATGAAAAGTAGCTGTAAACATTGACAGTCTCATGTTGTGATTTTTAGTTCTGGTTTGCCTGTTGAGATGTTGTAAATTAGGACTGACTTCAAAGTTTAGAGGTTGGAGACCAGGGCTTGAATACCGCTAGTCCAGTGCTTGAAAACCCCTGGTTCAGTTTCCTTCTCCCCAAGCAGATGATACAGAATCATAGTGGACAGGTTCCTGGGAAGGAGAGAGGAGTATTTCATGTTTAATAGTTACCTAGTCCAGCAGATCAGGAGCAGTAGGAATTATGGTCCAGAAAAAAAGTTTGCTTAGACTTTCTGGAGTTAGTTGCTTGGACTTTCTGGAGTTTCTGCGTCATTTTGCAGTGTGTGTTCAGGCAGGTGGGATACATTGGGGAAAAATAAGTCTTTCTTGTGGACCAAATGAATGACAGGACATCTCTGTCCCATACACACATAGCCTAGCTCTGGATTTTATTTATTGATCACAATCCCCTGCCATCAGGAAGAGCACAGCTTATGTCTGAGATGGGAAAAATGGAACACAGTATGAAACTCATGTGCAGTGAGAAATGAGATGAAGCCAGGCCCGAGTTGTGGAGGTAGGACCAAGTATATAATGAATATAGAAAAAAAGTTAACTATTTAACTGGCAAACATAAAATCAAGTTTTTGGTAAGCTGATTTGTTACTGTTTGACAGTATGTATATGAGCTGTAACAGCACAAGGTGTAATGAGTAGGCCTGTAGTGATATTTGATAAAGAGCAAACATCTTTTTTTTTTTTAAATAAAGCATTACCAAATTTGGGACTGGGGGTTCTTTATTGCAGGACTGCTAGCATTTTGATTGAAAATAAAAGTTATATTAAGCAATAATCTTTCATCCGCTAATATTCTGGCAGTGCTCTCTCAAACCCTGAGACCTAAGGATCCACCTGCTTGCTGTTTTATAGCTGCATTTTTGTTTTGTTCTAAAACATTATGTATATTGTGGTTCTCAGCATAAATTAAATTACTCAATATAGAAATCAAAACAGACAATCTCCCCATTACAAGCCTTGGCCTTCCCAGTAATGGGTTCCTCCTGATTTGATGGCTCTCTTTCAAAGCCAGAAAGACTTGGTCAGATTTTCTTAAGAATTAGTCCTCATTTATCTGAAACTAGTTAGTTTTAAACTTTCACATGACATTTTAAACTTAAATTCCACTGTCTGCCAAAGTCTAAGTACTTCTTTATTCTTTCAACCCATTTCTTTTTCCCTTCTCTGCTAGTTTTGACTATCTTTTCAGACTCCCAGGCTCAGTTTTTGAGTTGTTCTTAATACACCATATCTGCTAGGTGTTGTGCATTTTATGGGGCATTCATTTAGCAGGTCTGCCATGCCTTTCAGTCTAGTTAAGATGGTGTTATACATTTAGAGTGTGATACATTTGGACCTCTGTGGCCAAGTGGAATGTTCATTGAACTGCCAGGCTAAGTCATAAGACTGCATTTTATCCCACCTTCTGCTACTGTATGCTATAAATATCTCGGTGCACTTCAAAGCCCTTATTATTAACTAAGGCCTCATAATTTTACACCATGGAAGAATGTCCATCATTCATTCATTCATGTTGCAGAAGTGGTAATTGTGAAGTTGCACAGTGGCGTCATGGCAGAGTGCTCAAAGCATATTGCTGTAGTTTTTGTGGTATGGGTTCAAACCCTGCTTTGCAGTCATGCCAAAGGCTGAGTTGACTCAGCTGTGAATAAGTTTCTGGTCATTTGGGCTGATGAATCAATGGCAATCAAACATCACTACCTTGTGTTCTCTTGGTTATAGAAACTGGCATGCTTTAACCATGGTGTAAAAGGTTCAAAAAATCTTTATCCCAGCTATGAAAGATACAAGCTTCAAGCAGTTTGACACACAGCTTTGCAGGATTAATGTTCCAAATGATGACTATACCTGTGCTGTTTATAACACTTAGATCAGGGGTGTCCAACATATGGCCTGTGGGCCAAGATCTAGCCCACAGAATAGTTCTAGCTGGGCTGCCATTGTCCAGTGAGCTACCGGAGATTGTGGGGCATGGCCTGCCACAGATTTCAGGGTTCCTGGACCCAAATTGATAAAGCTATCAGCAGCAACCCCTATTTTTTACTATAGAAAATAATAGAGCAATGCTACATTGCAGAGGACTCAGAAAGACCATAAGTCAGAATGTTTTTAACACTGTTGATTCCTATTTGAAATCTCTGGGTTTATCTTATGAATCGTGTTTGCAGAACTAACAGTGCTAACATTTTGTGGCACCCTGAGGTAGCCTTGAAAGGATCTCAAGGCACCCTTGTTGAGAATCACTGATCTAAAATCTGTAGGTTTAATTCCAACCAGTCAGCCACGTTGCGCAAAATAATATGCAACTGCATGCTAATGTTGATGTACATAGGAGCTGATTGAGACTAGTGTCTTTCACCAGCGTTAAATCACACCATTTGCAAAAGTGTACAAAATAAATTTCTTATATTTGCAGAAAATGTCAGACATAGAACTGCATAAAATTTGGCAACAATAAACCTCTGTATCCAGGCTATTGCCAAATCCTGCTGTTTTTTACATAGAACTGCAACTGACTGAAAATCTATCCTCCCTCTAGTCTCAAGGCCAAGATGCTTGTTATCTACCTATTGATTGTTTTTTCTCTCTAGCCTTATTGTTTCTCATCCAGTTGCCTCCATTCTGTTCAGAACACAACTATTAAAGTCACCTTCCTGATCTGTCATTCAGTCTTTAATGTTCCCTTCTTTGTGTACCTTTGGTTGTACCTCCTTCCCTTGTTCATCAAATTCTAGATTCTTGATGTATGCTTTTAAGTTTAGCATAAACCTGCCCCCACATGCATTTCTGCTCAAGTTTTATCCCATGCTATCATGCTCAATTTGTTCCACCAATGAGCCTAATTTCCCTTTGCCCTTCTTCCCCTTCTTTCTTCCTTCCTATTCCCTTTATCTTGGATATCTCTGTGTACAAGACTTTCTGTCTCTAATCCCTTTTGAAAATTCACTTCCTTCAGAGTTGCATAAATGTGAGCCTATCATTATGCTACCACTATCGCAGCACTGGACCTCCATTTTCCTCACATATTTTCAAGCAATAATTACTTGATAATTGAGGCTGAAGCTGCCTCCTCACTATATATTGTATTTGCTCAAATATAAGAATATCCTGAATATAAATTCCCCCCCCCCCCAATAATTAGATTCTTTATATGGAAAACTTATAAATTTGTTATAATTTTCCTGGTATAGAATCTAATTGTTGGAAGTTTGCCTTGAATATGCCTCCCCCCCGCTACAGCAGGAAAAATAAATCTGGAGGGGTTAGGTGGCCCCCTCAACTTGGCCCCTCTGTGGCCCCTTCCCACCCCCTTACTGTCAGACCCTGCTTTCAATGAGCACATGGAAATGAGGGGCAAATTTGAAAACACTCACTTTAAAATAAACGTGCCTATAATAATCAGTAACTATAGATAATAGATAACTATATCATTCATAGAGTTAGTTCATCCAGAATTGATGCATTTTAACTTTTTTGAAACTTCTGCAAGTTTTAGCACAGGTACTCCATAAATACACTTTTGAGCAGTACTTTGGCACCTTCTTAAAATGTAGTACAATTTTTATTTTTTAAGAAAAATTTTTCATGTCCCAGGTCAAATTAGCCAGATCAGTTCCAAATCCATTGAATTACTCAAAAACCATATGTGGTCCTGCTACCAGCAAGTATCCTCCACCCCAGCCTGGGGCTTCAGATACTTCCAAATCTTTTGGCAGGCATCCTACGTGCAGGTCTAAGCCTGAAGACTTAGTGTTCGGATGCAAGCTAGAGAAGTATCTCCCACTTCCATGAAGTCAGCATGTAGCCAAGATCCGCTGGAAGCTGGCCAGTGATACACTAACTATGAGGCTCTCATAAGGAGCCTCATCTGCAGGCAGACAAGGGTATACTCTCCACTATACAGTGCCACTTTAATTGCATTACCTTGATCATGATATTGCCCCTACATGCATGAGTCCAAAGTCAAAGACTTCTGATTTATGACATAGTTCATTGGGCTGGGCCCCACCAATCAACAGCATTTCAAGCCATGGTAACCTCACAGTTCAACACTGTTCAGTATGTGTGTGTACTCCAGATACTCCCCACAGAAGATCCATTGCTAATTAGCCCTACATTTATTACTAAAATTGGGTGTTCTTGGCAAAAGTCCTGGGATCCTCCAAAAATGTATATGTAGATGAGTCACAGGGCAACCTGGTCCAGCTCTACCTCCTAGAGGGCAGGGCCACACTAATCATATGCAAAGGCTGAGAGAAGGGTGACAGAAATTCTGAATGGTTTCAGGCTCTTTGGGGATGTTTATCAGGCATTTAAGGCTGGTGAAGAAACGGGAATCATTGGTAATGGGAAAGAAATCATAGCTTAGCTGTAAGAGTGAAGTGGAAGTTGAAATGTATGCAATGTAGTGGCTCACCATGACATGAAAAAGAGTCAGTACTGAGGTTGAGCAAAACAAGAAGTACCATAAATCTTATTCAGATGGACTGCAATAACCTATTCTTCTGGTAGGTTCCCATAAGTATGTTTGCCCAATATGGGCCATGTGTTTCATAGCTGTGCTCAGTGTTGGCTGCATTTAATCAGCTTCATAGTTGGTTTCCCATTTCCTTAATGGAAGCAGTTTAATGATAAACAATGTACTTGAGGTTCCTTTGTATGAGAATGTAAGATGAGGAGCTTTTTTCCCCCCTGCTGACTCGGGTGGGGGGGGGAGTCCCATATTCAAGTAAATACAGTAATTTTCTACTTCCACATGACTTTTCCTGATGTTCCTGTTATTTCTAGGGTAGACATTTTCTTGAGAGTTTGATTTTAAAAAAAGTCAGATGCTTTGAAAATTTACCAAAAGTTCACTTTTGAACACTTTGTAAAATGTCATGGTCTAGAAACTCCAACTTGTTACAGGTATTTTAGTTGACTTTGCTGAAGAAGTAGTGTGAGATGGTTATGGCTCCCCTTTATAATTTAGCCTTGGGCCTGTCACAGGCTTTAAATCTTCCCTTTCCTTTTTGGTCCCTTTCTTCTACTTTCTGACTTCTTTAAAGTAACAGGCTGCCCAGCTTCTTATTCCTTTTGTCTCAGCTTTCTCCCACTTGGGGTCTCTTGGAATTCTACACTGCACTCAAACTATAGGGCTGTTCTGACTCTGCCTCAAAGAGGATGGAAAAGGCAGCCCATATGCGAGTATGCCAGACTTTTTTCTTGCAGTGATGGAAGGGAGATGATCTGTTAGTCAAGAAGGTTTCCCATGCTCTTTCTTTTCAGATTCTTCTTCATGGTGCTGCTGCAAGGAAGATTCTCAGTGCTGCCAAGTCCTCCTTCTGGGCATGTCTACATGAGATGCTTAATGTGCAGTAGACTAATTGACTGCGCATTACAGCATCACAGCAAAAAACTGTGCTATTAGGCTAATGCACAGTAGCATTAGTCTGCTGCGCATTAACCATCATAAAGAAGCATGCAATCGAGCTAATGCACAGTAGGGCAGCCTACTGTGCATTAATTGAGTACTTCCATTTGCAAGTACTCAATTTAATGCACAGTAGGTACTATGCATTAATAAACATGTAGATGCGCCCCCATGACTAAATGCTGTGGTGTTACACTGAATGCCAGCCTTTGTTTCCGCTCTGATGCTGGTGAGAAGTGGAAAGGAAAGTCATCAATCTACCATATGAAATTTTGTTTGACCAAAATGAGGATTTCATTTCCAGGGGTAGACCCTATTGGCTCTTTAGTATTAGTCACTAATTGTAAACATTCAACTGTCAGCAACCTGACTTCAGTCAGAATAGAAGTAATGTATGGTGAACATCTATTTGCAAGAGAAGCCAGAGAAATGGAAGCAACTTTAAAAACACTTGGTGTGCTTCAGTAATATTGAGAGTCGGTAGTTCTGTGGCCTGAATAAGGGCATGTGACACACAAAGGCCTGTAACAGTCTTGAATGATGACAGTTACTGGTGTTCTGTTTATTAGAACTGGACTGGAGAAATGCGCTACACAGGACAGCCTGTGATGTAAAGTAGCAAAGCAGTCTTCTGTTTTCTGCAGCAGCCCCAGCCTCTTTACCCCAAGATCATCATCAGGAAACCTTGTTAGTTCCAAGTATTTACAAAATGGTTTCAAATGTTATTTACACACTTTTAAAAATAAATTGACTAGCTACTGACAGATATGGCCAAGGAGAGAATGAGGGAGCAGGTTCTTGGAAGAGATGTGCAATGAACTGAGAGGGACTTGATCTTGGGTAATGGGACTGCATGGAGATGTGCTGCTTTGTCCTGCAATTGGTGGCAAAGTGATATAGGAGACTGATATGATGTGGTGGAGCAGGGAGGTGGGGTGAAGATATAATGAGACTTTTGAGATGTTAGGAGCAGGAAATAAGGGAGTGCAGGAATGCAGAGAACCACAGGAAATGAAGATGTTGAACTGGGGAACATGGAGAAGGGACGAGGAAAGCAGAGCTTTCCAATTCCTATTCAATGAATTCATACCCAGTGAAATGCCAGTACTTAATGTTTAGGTTCCCTCTGTGTGTGTGTGTGTGTGTGTGTGTGTGTGTGTGTGTGTGTAATGCTGTGCAGTTAACAGGGCAAAGTTTAAATTAAGAGGGTGGTGTAAGTCAAGAAATGTAGTACAATGAAGGATTGCCTACTAACAGGGAGTGGGGTTTAGGGTTTCCTTTGTTTCATTTTGTTTTATTTGAAATATATAATATTTTGTAGAAAGATTTTTTTGTAATACTAACTGTTCTCCAGTGAAAACATTATTTCACTCCTAACTTTTTAATGACAATCTACAACTTCTCCAGGTACCAACTCTCATTCTCATATTCATCTTCCTATTCTCTTTTTATTTTTACATTTAAAGTTTTTCAGGTAAAGCTATGTGAATTGCTCTTTACACAAGTTTATCCTAAAAAAAAAATCTTACTTTTTTGAGCTTAGGCAACAGGAGGAATTTTACATATAAAAGAAGAGGAAGTGTTTTGTATTGCTTATAACACAGGATCAGAAGTCATAAGTTTTCAGCTCTCTTGACAACTCTGGTACAGGCTTTCAGCATATGACTCACATCTCATATATTTAACACATTTACTTTAGCCCACAGAGATATAATGAGACTTTTGAGATGTTAAGATGAAAGGTGATTGCAGAACTACAGACAATTATGAAACTTACCTTTAAGTAGTGATATTTTTAAATAATGAAGTTATATATATAACTCTACCATAGAAAAGTTGTGTGTTTAAGTTCGTTCATGATAAATTTCCTAAACTATACTGGACATGGAAAAGAAAGAACTGTTACAGGGACTTAAAACAAATTTTAATTTGCTCTTCTGTGAATACTATGGATATATATGACATTTAAAAAGTGATATGTATTTTAGTGTTAGTTACTTGATGCTGATTCTTCATTGTTCTGAATTGTCTCTACTCCATTAAAGTTAATAGCAACTGAGGAACCTGAGTACCTGGCAGGATCTGTAACTTTCCAGCAACAGGTTAGCTAAAAAAATCTGTAAAAATTGGCATTGAAACAGGAAATATGTGAACCTGTCACAGTAAGCAGTCTCAAAGGGCAAGCTGCTTTGCAGGAGCTAATTAACCTTAGGAAATAATTACACAAATATGCAAATGTTGTTTAGATAATTCCATGTGTTATCAGCTCAGGTAGTCCATCATAACTGCAGACCTTGCAATGTCTGGGTGTTAGAATCTGGCATAGTTGATAAGGCTTTGGTTCCAGCATCACTTCAGCTTGGTATTTAACAATTAATGACTGCAATATTACATTAGTAAATTCAACCTGTATTTTGAATGCAACAGAACACATCACTGTATTTACTGTATGCACACTGCTTATCTGTGTACTCTGTTGCCTCGATTCATTAAAATATTATACCTTACAGCTCTTACCCTAGCAAACTATAATATTTAAGCAAATGACAAACCAAAAATTGAGGCATCTCATTTTGTTATAGTAAAGTACCCTTGCAAGAGAACTTATCCACAAGCATTTGTTAATTTCTTATGAAACTGCAAAGTAAAATATTTTATGTGGTATTGCAAAAATGTAACTGATTGTTTCCCTATAGTGCAAGCAGCATCTTACTTCTGCTTGGAACAGAAGATTGGTGGTAGCATTTTATCAAAAAAACAATATTTCATGTTAACAGGAAAATGCAAGATAATATTAGTAACTGCATTTTCATTATGTAAGTTCTGTAGGACTTCTAGCAAAAAAGTCAGATACCACATCAAAACTGGGCAAAAACAGTAGCAAAGACCAGGCTGGGATGTAACATGTATTGTATGGCAGCTCAGAGGATGAGATTTTCTCTGTTGTTCTGGTTCCTTTCCCATTCCAGTGGGGTGCAAGGGGTTTAGATCCTTGCCATGCTTGGCAAGATGAGAATAACCTCAGCATGAGGACGTTCTTAACATGCATGAAGCCAGCATGAACAACTTCTGTGCCCCAGCATGAGGAAAGTGAGGGGGTGGATGGGTGTAAAGCAGGCATGGCAAAAACATAGCTGCACTCCATTTATTCTCAGACAGTTGATGGTCCCTTTGAGACTGGTATAGGTTAGAGCAGCCCCAGAATTTTGTAACCTGTGCCAGGGCCTGAGCCAAGACCAAGCTGATCAGAGGATCACAGAGCCATAACCTGTTTCTTGACCCCCCACCTCTAGTCTGCTGCATCAAGCATCTCTCAGCTGCAGCAGAGGATCTGGTCCAGGGATTTTAAATTGCTTTGTCTACTAGAAACATTAATTTATTAATCATTTCCATATCATTTTTATAAAATGAACTGTTAAACTATCTGATTAAACTTCTGCTATTATGATGAAAAGCTTCATATTAACAGTTTTTGTCCATTCTGAAGGCAATAACAATTTGCTTTGGAAAGCTAAGGCATGTTTTCATACATAGCTAATTGATAATATTTAAAAGATAGGTATCACAAAAACAAAAGCTCTTTGCTTCATAATTAGCAATGGAAATCTATTCTTAACGCAGTACGTGAGTGCTCATTTATAGATTAGCAAATAAAATTTAATGCTATTTCTGTTTGGAAACACCTGGTGATCCCTTTATTGCTGAAAAGGAACTATTCAATGTGGCAAAAACATGTTTTCTGAGAATTCTATGTACCTGTTTTTAACCTAACCAGGACCAAAGATGTGGATAATTGTATTCCATATCACCTCTATAAGTCAGGAATAAAATGCCCTTATTTTTAGCTACATGCTGAAAATGTGCACTTCCTGTAAGACACTGTATAAACTAAAATGGAAAAGATGTGCACTTCCTGTAATACGCTGTATAAACTAAAATAGAAAAGCAATGTATATGAACTGATCTAAAGTACTATACTTCTATTGCACAATGTAAAACTCTTTTACTTCCAAGGTAATCCTCTATCATGTTTGATGCCCACAAGTATGACACGCATTCAATATCTGATAGGCTGGATAGACTTAGTAATCACTGGGTGCATCTACACAAGGTATTTTACAAGGTATTTTACTGTGCAGCAGACTAATTTGCTGTGCAGTAAAGCACCACCATCTACATGTGCGTGGCAATTAAGGTGCAGTAGACTAATTTACTGCACTGCTGGATAATCCTGTCAGATACAAGTGATATCTGGCAGCGCAGTAAATTACTGCAGTTAAACACATGTATAGACAGTGATATCAGGATTAATTTACTCTGGCTTAAATTGAGCCAACGTATATTCAGTGGCGTTAATTGCATATGTAGATCCACCCGCTGGGTGCATCTACACAAGACATTTACTGTGCAGTTGCCAAATTAATTGCACAGTAAACATCGCAGCAGCTATATATGTGCCCCTATCAGAGCACATGAAACTAATAAACTCTGCAGCAGGCTAGTACTTGTAAGTACTAGTATAGGGTAGTAAATAGAAGTACTACCCTGCTCCAAAGTTTTTTTTTTGAGCATCAGCATATGTGTAGACACCAACCTGGCTGGCTGGGGCACAAGGGTGCTTCAGTGTGGGGGCTGCCTGCTGGCAAGTTCTGTGCTGAATCACCCTCGTGCCCCAGTCAGCCCCCACACAGTACACTGAGCTGTATCAGAACAGCCCCAGGCTGGCAGGATGACCCCCTCAGGTACCCTGGCAGCCAGGGCTGCTACAACCCAGCTCAGTGTGCTGCAATCCAGGTGCATGGGCAGACGCATGCCTGGCAGTGATAAACTCCAGAGCTTATTGCTGCATGTTAATAGGCACATGTAGACATGCCCACTGACAGCATATAAGGTCTACTCTTTCTGTTTTCTGCTAGAAAAAGGATGAAAATTAAGATAGCCATTAAGATACATATCTAAGTGTTGCTGCTTATTTATGAATTAAGTAGCATATTAAACCTTATATAAAAGTTCTTTAAAAATTAATGACCTATGTAAGATTTCCATAGTAGCAGTGTGTTATAAACTGTATCAGATATTTTAGTCTCGGGCAGATCCTCCATTGCCCACCTAGCAAAGTTGTTAGGGGCTCTGCCAGGTTAAAGCTTCCTGATCCTCAACCATTCAACCCAAACCTAAGTAAAAATGCAGAGGAGCAGCTGTAACTTCTGTTATTGGCATGATGTCACCCCATACTCTTAAACCAGTGAAGATCATGGCTGGTGAGGCTTCCCATTGCCATGTCCCTTACCTTTTACCAGCAAGGCATAGAAGGCGCTGATCAGAATCGTTGCAGTAAGTAGCTATCCTACACTAGGCAGTACAGTGTCCCTTCAAGCCCCTTTGTATTGCATAATCTGACCCTCAGACTTTTAAACTGCAACAGTTTTATACTTTATAGTTATAGTTTATGACTGGGAATGTTGTATTGTTGTGACTTCTAAATTCCAACTGGTAACTCCGAGACAAGAAAAGTTAAAAACACACACAAATCCTTCCCTCTTTCTAAGCATGACTCAAATAATTTAGTCAAACAAGCATGAGTCTACAAAATCTTTATTGAGTCTTGCTATAATTTGTAAGAAATAAGCTAAACTCAATATAAAATGCACAAAAGATCTTATAAGGCAAAAGATAAGAAAAATCTGCTGCAGTAAAGTCACCAGAGACAAATTTAATTTAAAATCTTCATGAAGCAACTTACAAGTTGAATGTCAGGGTAAAAAGAAAAAAATACATTTTTAGTAATAATACATTGGAGACAAACCTTTCAAAGATGGATGCCTCAGGATAGGCACCTATAAAAACATATTTAGGACCGTGAATAAATTATTGATTTTCACAGTGCTAAAACCCCACACTGTTATCAATTTCAGCACATCTAAAAATCAAGCCATTTATTTAAGCATAGAATTATGGGATTTAGATCTATAAATTCAGGCATGTTATTTGGAAAATTTTGGCCTCTGCTTTTATAACATCCTTCCAGCTAATGGTCTTAAAACAGTCAAAAAGTGAAACTAAATTAAGCCTCATGACTATCTTACAAAGCAAGTGATATAACTTTTAATTCCCTTCTTTTGTGGTCATATGGAAAATTATGGAAAGTATGACCAAGAGGTTTCCACTTTATTAAAATAATTTAACAAGATGGCATGTAAGTGCAACATAGTCTAACAGTAGTGAAAGGAAGGGGAGCAACAGCTTCCTTGAACTGTTACCTTCCATATCAAAACTATAGTACCCAGCATCATAATTTATTCAAGGCCAGACAAATCCAGTTAATCCCCAAGCTGTAATGGAACCAGCATAATTCCAAATCCTAAAGAGATCTGCTGTTTTCTGCAGACTAGAGTTCCTCCTAGGGTGTTCCAAATTGGAAGGGAGGGCAAATGCCGCTCTCCCCCCACCCCGCACTCCCACCAGCCAGAGCAGAGCCAAGTGGAGCCCATAGAGGGTGGGGGCATATGCAGGCTGCCCACTGCAAACTTGGGGCTCCCTGCCCTGTTGTCCTACCCCTGGGAGCCTTGCTCCTGCCCACCTAGCAGCAACAAGGGGCACAACTATGAGTCATTTTTGCCAGGCAGGCAGGGGGCACCTCACAATGGCAATGTGGCCAGCACAAGGCTCCTGGGGGCAGGACAGCAGGGTAGGAAGACCTGAGCCCACGCCCTCCCCTGCCCTGCGCACAAATCTACACACAAATCCCCATTCCCTCCTCCCTGAGAGTGCATGCAGCAGTGGGGAGCTGTCCCCCGTCCCCCCTTTGAGCCTTCTATGGCTCTGTTCTGCTCCCCAGCCAGGTCTTGTGTCCACACATTCCTGCCCTGGGGTCCATGCCCCTGGCTGGGCAGTGCCTCCCTGCCCCAGCTGCCAACCCTGCCCCACTCCCCCTCCCTCACCCTGGGGGCCCCCCATAGACTTACCTGCAGGCAGCTGGGGGAGCTGCTCTCTATCACTGTCTTGGGCTGTGTTGCTGGCCATGTGCATGTGTATGGCCCTGCATCCTGCTCCCCACAGCCTCTTGCAGGCTAGAACTCTGCCATCCTGCAAGGCGAAACCTACCCTTTCCCATGTTTTCCATGGTGAACAGAAAACCCAGATCCCTGCACGATACTGTGAATCCAGGACAAATGCTGTCCCAGAGTCACATCGCCCGGGACCAGGACTTGATTTTGTCCTTTCGGAACTGTCCCACCCAGTTAGGGATGGGTTGTCACTCTGGTTCCTCTCCACCACATAAACCCCTTTAACTCCCACTAAAGCTTAGAAAATGTACAAAAATATAATGTATCTTACACTAGGACAGGTGAGCAATCACTGGATAAAAGCAGTTATGGTCCTTAAGCAATGAATTTTGGATAGTGTCTGTGATTTTCTTCAGAGTAGTGATTCTCAACCACTACCCAGCCTCTCTGCAAGGAGATAATCATTGTAACAAATGAGTGTTTGAAACGAGGGTGTTACTTACTTTACATAAATTGGGGTGTGCCTCCTGTCAAACAAGGGTTGCCTCAAGTCTAAAAAGGTTGAGAACCACAGCTATTGAGAAAACGTGTGTTGACTCTTCATGCTAAAGTGGAGTTCTGGGGTTAATAATCTAGTTTACTAGAATGCAGGTTTTGCTTTAATTGCTGAGAGCTATCTGGACTGCCACTAGATCTCTGAATCCTTTGGAAACTTCCTGCTGCTGTTCTAGTCCTTGGGAAAGCCCTCAGGTGGTGTGCTTTTTCCCTAATGATATACAGAATAATAAACATGAGATGCACCAAGACTGAGCTCACAGTTTTTAATTAGAAACAACTGATATCTTTCTCATTTTGTCAGTGCTCTAAACCAGAACTACACACTTTCTAAATTGCTTTTACAAGAAAGAGTGCTATTATTAATTAGAAACAAACTCCAAATTTCTTTCACAGTAATTGATTAAAGAAAGCTTCTCTGTGGGAAAATGTTATTTTCCTACAACATAGACCTTCTGTATAGTGATCCCAAATAAAAGATGCATCCCTTAATATACTCTGTCCCATAGTTCCCTGTCCCCCCCCCTTTAAATCTCTAGAGAAAAAAAGTATTCATTTGCAAATCTTAGCTTTTGTAACTGAATCAAAAAGCATTTCCCTTTGTCTTCACTAGGGCCCCAGTCATGTCTTCAGAGGTATGTTGGTGGTTACTTGCATCTCTGTTGTGATCAAATTGAAATGCCAGGGTCAAAAGGCAAAAAAATATCCCATCCCTCACTTTAAGAGATTATACAGTAGTCATTATGTAATAGGTTAAAATTTATTGTGCTACTTAGAGTTAGCCAATCAGTAGTAGAGTTTGCTCTGTTGCAAGTTTGATAAATATTTCTGAATCTTTTCTACTTCAGGGGAAATTAAATAAAAATGTGCTTAAATGCTTTAAGAATCACAGTTCCAGGTTGCAGAGTGACCTAGGACCAGATCCCAAAAAATATTTGGGCATACGATACTTATTTTGGGTGCTAAGAACCTCATTGGAAGTTAGGTGCCTAGATATTTTTTGCAGAGCAAGGCTTTAGGTACATATGAGCCTAAATCCCAAAAGTTAGGAATACCTAACTTACCTCAGCTTTTTGAAAATTGTTTACAGTTGAATTATAATTTATATCATTAGAATCTTGTGGCTTTTGTTTGCCCTCACTAGTATTTATTCATGATTTTTATATAGGTTACTTAAAATTTTCCTGGTTGAAATATTATTTTTATTACATAAATTCTTATGGGGCCTAAAAAGTGAGATACAGTTTAAGACGCATAGAAAATGAATGAGTAGAAATGGCAATGTAAAACTCAGATATTCTGATTCCAAGTCCTGTTCTTTAACGAGCAAAAAACTTGACCTACCAAAACTCTCACTCCAACACAAGTAGTACTTGACACTGGTTAAGAGATGCCCTTTCTACATTGCATTTTAACTTTATAGTTGCAAAATAGTATAAAATAAGTAGGGTTTAAAAGTTCAATTTAGAAATGCCACCAAGATTTTAACTTTTGAGTCATATTGGTGCTAATCCATATTTTACGCAGCTAGATATGAAAAAGTATAGCAAATAGGGAAATATACCAAAATTGAGTTTGAGCTTTTATTATATTATTGTTATTATTAATTGTATCCGATTTAATCTTGACTTAAGCATGTTACTGTGCACATACTTCACATAAGAAATGTCAGAAGTTTGAATCATACAATTTGTTTGAATAATATTACAGAATTGCTATTATGGTGTTTAGATTTCTATAAATGCACATTTTTGTGTGTATTTAAAAATGGGTTTTTCAGCTTTAAAATACACTCTTAAATGTCTTTTTCATAGACAAATTAATATATTTATACTTGATACTGAGTAAATTTATTTGTGTTTACCTTTAACAGAACATTTTTTTAAAAAAATTGGATTGTATTACTGTAAATTGAGCTGTTAATTTTCAATAGGTTATAGTGAATAATATCATTTCTCTATGTAGGATAATGGCTCTCCTGAGGAACATGCAATTTATGTGTGGGACCACTTTATTGCTCAGTCAGCAGCTGAGAACACATTTTTTGTTGCTCACAGTTATGGTGGACTTGCATTCGTAGAGTTGGTAAGTTTTGACTTCTGCATTGTCTTGTATCCTAAGGGTTTTTTAAGGAAGAACACCTTAGAGCTCTTGGTAGCTTTTGACATAGCATAATTGAATCTAAATAAAAAAACAGTCTATTTTGTCTTCATTATTTGTTGAATTAGAAGGCAGTTGCATATAGCCCATTGCTCCCCATACCCCTTATCTACAGAAGCTAGGAAAGGCAAAGTAAATTATATTGATTTCAGCTTTAGATCAGTCCCACTGTGAAAGAATTCCAAGAAGTGGTATGGTAAGGCTTCTGTGCAGATAGTTCTGTGCCTGTGTGAAGACTGAAGGTCTTGATGGCCAGGCTTTCCTGGAAAGCAAGGTAGTCCATTACGTTTCATGGAAGCAATGAGAGGAAACTAAGCTATGTCTAAATTCACATAATTGTCACAATACTGCATAGTTTATTCCTCCACAGAAGAGTATGGGCTCCACAGTTATGCTTCCTGATTTTATTTGCAAGATATTAAAGTATTCAAGTGTTTGATTTAAAAAATAATTTATAAAAAACCTTTAAAATGGTTTCTTGTGAGAACTGAAGATTAGTAGGAGACCTAAAACACTCCGTTTATAAACACTGGTTTCTTGCTGGGATTTTTTTTGTACATGTTTTATCTAGGAAACAGTAGTTCAGTCCTAAAACAATCTTATGATACCAGCATTGCCTGATTTGGCAGCTTATTGATTAAGAAAACACACACATGTGTTTCACTACATATGTGAATAGTCTGATTGGTCCACTGCAGTTACTTATATGTGTAAAATTCATCATCTAACTGCAGGACTGGAACCAAAATGATCAAGAGATTTTACAACTTGATTCAAAGCATTACAACTACAGTAGTCACATGTTGAGTGTCTTTGATTTTGTTTTTAAAGTTTTAACTATTGTTCTGCTCTGGGATAAGATAGATGCCTGATAGATGTTTGAGCACTTCTCAGCAACAAGAAAGCAGAAGCAGTAAGGCTTGCTCGATTTCACGAGTTTTTGTTATTTCCTTTGTTAGTTTTCCCTGTTGCAGAAATTAAGACTATTTGGGCTCTCTCATTGTTTCCTCCAGTCTTATTGTTTAAAAGCACATTATATGCACAAGTGTTGAAACCTGAGAACTTTTTAACTAATCTAATCACGCAATTGTTTTACTAACTGGTCAACAAATTGTACAATTTGACTTTCATTCCTCCAAAATTAAATGATCAAAAACACCAAGTTTTGTCATTGTAAATGATACTTTGTATAACACAATGTCATTATTAATGTCAAGTTACAAATGCTCCTGCATAAATGTCTGACTTTTGTTCTGTGTATCCAGTATGGCATAAAATAACTGTTTCTTTTTTTCCCTTTTGTAAGCTGTGAAGTTTCAATTACTCAGACTGTTAGATTGTTCTAGTGTGCGTTATCTTTTGAAACGGAAGTATCTGCAGTTTTCATGAGGTTCATGAGGTTTTGTAAAGTATTATTGTTTGATAGCACATACCAGACACATGCACATATATTACATGAATGTATTTTATGTTCATTTCTAAATGTAAGACAGAAGGAAATACTTCAGTGTTCAGTGCTTCAGTGTTTGAGACGTTTGGTCATTTTTCATAAACAAAGTACCTATTTGAAAGTGGTTTGAAACTTTAGTGAGTAAAGTTCTTTCCATCGCATTTTTTGTCAGGGGCTTGAGGTGGCATGGGTAACAGATGACCAGTGTGTTGTTCCCATTTTGCCTGTTTCTCTCGTCACACTGGTGGATATTTCTCCACTTTTGTTCTACTTTAATATGAAGCACACAGATGTTTCAGAACAAGACTTGACTTCTGACCTTGGGGCTTCTGGGGTCAGGGTGCTCAGGGCCTGTGAAATTATCACAAGCTGAGCTAAAGTTTTTCTCCATCACAGGAAGTAAGCAGTAAGTAAGAAGTTAAAAAGGAGCTTTGTCAGAGAGACAAGATGGTCTCAGTAAGGGTCAGCTTCTGTAGTCTGCTATCTCTGCAGGAGGTGCATGCATGGGAGGAAGAATATAATATATAATCACTGGCACATCACATATCTGTTATGCAAAACTAGGCATGAAAAGTATATTTAACGTAATAGGCCTTATTTTAAAAATCATAGGGAAGTAACACTTATTTTTGCATATACTGTTAAAGATAAATTTGATACCAGCTTGACCACCATCATAACCAATTAGTAAAACCAAGTTTAGATTGAGATTGCACCAAAACATAATTAAAACAAATACCGATCAACAGTGTTTATGATTCTACTGTCATCATCATCATTTGTCATGTTTGATTAATATTTTAAGTAAATGAAGTACGTTGTGGAATGTTATTATCTTAAAGTGAATACATTCTCTTTTACACATGCATGTACACTTACATGCACGCACACACGCACACAGATTGGGCTGTTGGGCTTAAGGGAACTTCATGAGTTCTTAAAGCGTATTAGAGCAACTGCACCTCCTTCACACATGCCATGCAAGTATTTTGAGTCAGCAGATTCACATAAATGTAGATACAGCAGTTCTGAAGTCCTTGTGTGCAGCTGCTCATCCCATATCCATATGAAGCATATATCTTTATTTGGAGTGTAGTGACTTCCTGTAACCCTCTGTTTTAATTTGTAACCACAGAAGGTGAAATAAACAGTAGAATTTGAAGTGGATCGTCTTTTATATTGTATGTGCATATGTGAAGCTGCTGAATCTGTTCTAATTGTTCACAATTATTGTGGACCAAAGATCTTTAGGCTTTTACTTTTTCCTTGTAGAGATCATGAAAAATAACTGCCAGACACTCCCTTAATGGTGCCTAACCATGGTTTGATTGTGGCATTTAGTAATAATCTATCATGACAGCAATGCAGAGCTGTTTTTTTTCTCCAGGAAAAGTGTTAGAAGGAACTTAGCCTTATAATGGCAGGATACCTTCTGGAACTCCCTAGTTTGTATCCCTTTGAGGGTTTAGCATGCCCTTGTACAACCAAGTAGTTCTGTTCTGCCAGCTTTTCACCCAGTCCATAGCATGGTGGGGAGCTTCCTTTGAAAGCACTTTGGTAGCAGTCTCTGCTCTTCCCTGGAGCATAGGAGAATCATTATGGCTATCCCTCATGAAGTCTGGAGCATCCAAAAGACCTCAGGACCTTATTCAGTCTCCTCTAATCTGTGTCTGTACAAGGTTAGCCAAAATATAGCCCTCAGTTTTGATTTTTTACCCAGCCAGCCAGCAAAGCAAAATATCCAGCCATCATTGGCAAGATACTTATTAATCGAACGAATTAGATTGCCTACACATTAAAAAAATGCTTGCTAATTATGATATTTTTATTAGTGTGCCCCCTTTTTGGATCTGCATGCACATGGGCATGACCATGGTTGTAAGACATTATGGAGAGCAGGGGAGTGTGCAGATCATGCTTGAATGCACAGAAACTGTTATCCTGTTACTGAAGTGTAGGCACACAATTTCTGTACCTTACTGGGTCAGAGATTACAAGAGAAATAATTGAAAGTGATTTAACATGTGTGGGAAGTAAAGTTTCACCAATAAATGCAATTAGTTATATTGTTTATAGCTTGAATTACAAATAGTAATCATAAGACTATTGCTAAAATGTACTTTAACATTTACTAATTAAAACTTTGCATAATTGTAGTTTGAAATTAAATGTGCAGCTAATAACGTTTAAAGTAAATTACTTTTTAAATACTTGGCACTAAAAGTAGTTGTAGGTCATCATGTTCTGCTAATTACTGATTTTGAAAACTCAAAACATGATTCATGAACTTATCTCAGCTTCTTATTTTTTGTTATCCCTCTTACAGTATAGTATAGTTGGAGATACATTTCTAGAAGCAGTTCACTGTACCCACATGTGAATTGCGGAATTTGTACAGCATCCTACCTTATAATCATTTAATTTGAGAGACAGTGTTAGTTTTCAAGTTGATGGAATCCCTTTATATTAAGCTGACCAAAATAAGTTTCTAATACAACCCCTCTCCAAGTCTGCCAGACACTTTCAGTAATTTTACAGTTATTGTGCTTTTTCTTTCCCTAGTGCCTATATATGAAAGACAAAAAAGGAGAAACTGCCTTATGCCCTAACACCGCAGCTGGATCCATGTGCTGGTGTGAATCCTTGAGGCCATGCATTGCAGACCTAGTTAGGGAACTGGCACCTAACTTTCTATCAGAGGAAAGAAATTCAAAACAGATTCAGTAGGTCACGGGAATCACTTTTTGAAAACAAATTCATTTCCATGCTTTTACCCACACCGCAAGGCAAATACTTATTTCAGATGCATCAGAAGAATGTCACTACCTCACACTTCCAAAATCATAAATCAGAAAATGTCATTGACTTAAAAATTATTAGATTCTTTCAAAATGATGTTTATGGAATTCTTCTGTATTCGCCCTGTATTTGCCCTGTATTTGTCTTTGTACTTCACATTTTCAAGCTTATCGCCATTACCCTGAGGGATAGAAACTTACCTTTATTTAAATGGATCAATTAATGTAATTAATCTTCAGCTTTAAAAAAAAACTCCAGCTATCATGAAGAATTGGTATCACTGTCTCAAATTTGCAGTGTTTACTATTACAATTACTGTTGATCACAGAGCATGGGGAATTAAAATTTGGTCGAATTACATCATCAAAGGAAGAGTAGATTTCATAGATTTCATGGACATTAGGGCTGCAAGGGACCTCGGAAGATCTTCAAATCCAGCCCCCTGCCCCAGGGGCAGGAAGTCAGCAGGGGTCATCCCTGCAAGATAAACATCCAAATGTCTCTTGAAGGTGTTTAAAGTAGGTGCTTGAACCACGTCCAGCGGCAGTTTATTGCAGAGCTTGGGGGTTTGGACAGTAAAGAAGTTCTCCATTATGTCCAGCCTGAAACAGTCATGGAGAAGTTTGTGACCGTTCGACCTTGTCAGATGAAGAACTACCAGCATCACTGCAGTCCTACCTAACCAAAGTTTTGAATATATGTAATGATATTTACATAGCATTATAGATAAGATCTATATATTATATGTTAACTATTGGAATCATTTTAAAGATTCATAGTACAACATGGTAGAATGCTGAGTTGGTAAAACACATTACATGAGTACAAATATTTGAATTGCTAACCATACCATAAGCTTTCATAACATAATTTTCACTAAGATTCTTTTTAGATTGAGGGTCAGGAAAAAATTACTATAGTTTCATTAAATTAAGTGGTATTTTGTTGAAATTAAAACATGCATTAGAAAGTAAGAACTTTATTTCAACCTTCCTGCTTCTGGATTTCCTATTCTCTTCCACAGTTTATCTTTCAAGGGAATGGAGACAGGTTCTGACTTTGGATATGTTTGTGCAGTATTAACCAGCTGGAATAAAATGAAGGCGCTGAAAACATTTGGGTCAGATCCTCAGCTATTATAAATTACTCTAGCCCCATCAAAGTGACCTGCTTTCTTTCTTCAAATTAAAATAAATTTAAGGCCCTGATCTTGCAAGATCATCCATATATATGGTTGGTGTTTTTGTTCTCTGCTTGTACAGTACCTAGCACAATAGAGTCTTGGTCTACATTGGTGATGTATAGGGGGTACATGCAGATGCACATGCACCCCCTGAGATTGGTGGTGCACCCCCTGAGATTGGCCGATGATGACACTGCTGGCAGCGGCTGGCGGCGGTCACTGATCACCACTCGGCGCCACCACTTGGCGCTTACCACTCCCTCTTCCCCCACTGCTGACGCTGATGCAGCCGCCTGCAAGCAGTCTCCACTCACTGCCAACGTGCCTGTGCCACCAACACTGCCACTGCCACCTGTGGGCAGTCGCCGTGCTCCCCCCCAAGCCTGCGGAGGCACAAGGCATTCATGTTTGTCTAGGACTAGGGCTCCCAGTACTATAATAAATGTGATGGACATCTGTGTCCTTGCAAAGAACATTTACCTAAATAGATCTCTGGAAGGGCAAAGGGGTGCTTTTGAATCAGCTAATTGCAGGTTGGGGCCTTTAGCAGTTGTGCTGTGAATCTGTGGTTATCATATCAGTGTAAATTAAGGAATACAGTATGGATGAGTGTAGGGCAGCTAGTGTTAGGGGACTTGGATTACCACTCTGCCTCTAACTTCTGTAACCTTGGACGGCTCATTTTTTCTCTCTGGACCTGTTTGGTCTCCCACTTTTTTTACATTCTTAATAAGATTGAAGCTCTTTGGGGCATGCACTGTCTTTCATCACAGGTTTGTTTACATGGAGTAACTCAGGAAAAATAATCCAAATTAATTTTTTAAGTGGATTAGTTAAAAAGCATTAAATCCCTGTAGGGACAGCCTTTTTAATAATTAAAATAGCCTTAATTTCATTTTTCTTCATTTATTTGTGCTACATAGTGCTGCTTGGGGAATTATTAGTTCACCTGAAGAAGACAGAGGTTAGTATAAAAATTGTAAGTGGGTAAGGAACGAACCAAAGGAAAGATGACAATAACAGGCTGTGTTGAAGGGAAAGTTACCAGGCTGGAGTCAGGTTACCAATGAATGAATGACCTCAAAGATTGGTCTTGGAAACAATCATTTAATATATCCATTCATTTATTTGGTAAAAAGTGTGCCAGATAAACTGGCCAATGGCCAGTTGTGAAACCTTGTAAGTAGAGAGAAAGAGGCGATTCCGTAGATGACTGTCTCACTTTGAGGACTGGAGTAACAAAAATGGGGTGAAATTTAAGAGTATGAAATGCAGCTACACCTCAGCGATACTAATAACAAAAATATCCGCTGCAAAATGAGAGTTCAGCATTTGGAAACAAGAGGAAGACCTGAGTGTATTAGTCAGTCAATTGATGACTGTAACTCAGCAATACATTGTGGCCATTAAGAAGTTAAATGTGATCCTACAATATACCAAGACAGGTATCTCCAGTAGAGATGAGAAATATTTGTGCCATTGTTCAAGACCCTGATGGAATCTTATTTGGCCACCCATGGTCAATGAATGCAGCAGGTATGAGGCAGGAGAGAGGTACTCAGATGACCAGAGGAGTGAAAAACATGTCTTAGTAGTAGAAACTAAAAAGATCTTGGCTTGTTCAGCTTAACAAAGTAAAGGCCTGGAGGAGATATGAATGCTCTCTATAAGCAGAGATTGATAGTTGTGTTCATCAGTCAAGCAGAAGGCAGGATGGGCATACACCTTGCAGACTAACTGAATAAGATCTTAAGCTTTCTTAAGCAGTAGCTTACTTAATCAGATGCTATGAAAGGACTGCGGGAAGCAGAGCTTCTAAATAGAAAGCACCAATTAGAATACAAAGGGTACAGAACAAGAAATCATCCACAGACTGGATTTGGTTAAGTATGGTCAAACTGAGACTACAGATCCTTATGCTATTACCTGGATTAATTTTTATAATCCCTATGTCCCTGAATAAGTTAACTCCTTTGTTTTTCTCTCTTCTACCCACTTTGCCTCACCCTCCTTTTTCCTCCCTCTTCCCTACACTTTGTATTCTAATCAATGCTTTCTGTTTAAAAACTCTGCTTCCTGTAGTCCCTTCATAGCATCTTATGAAATAAACTGCTTCTGAAAGCTCATACTCTATATATCTTGTTTAGTTAGTCTATAAGATACATATCTCCCCTGCCTTCTGCTCTCTGTGTATACATCAGGAGAGTAAACAGTAGAGATGGAGAAGGCTGATGACAATTTTGGCACGAGCAGTAGGTATAAATTGGCTTTGAGTAAGTTTAGACCGCATATTAGAAGAAAGCTTTTAACCATCAGAAAAGTGAGATTTTGGAACAGCCTCCCAATAGGAGTAGTGCAGAGGATGAGATAAAAAAACTCAAACCAGTGGTGACGCATAGGGTGTGCACATACACCCCCTGAGTGCTGGTGCATCCCCTGACAGGCTTAGGTGATGGGCAGGGGGGCAGGCGGGAGCACTGGTGCCCTCCCTGCAAGTGCCAGCCGGCAAGTGGGAATGCCAGATTAAGCACTGCGGCCACTTCCACTGTGGGGCACCCTCACCCCCTGGTCAGTGAGATTGGCCACTGGGGGACCCCCACCCCCACTGGTCACTGCCTGGTCGCTGGGGGGGCATGTGCCCTTCCTGACTAAGATGGTACCAGTCACCCATGACTCAAACTAATTTTAAGATAGAGCTTAATCAGTTTCTGAAAGGGATTCTTAAATGTGGTTGCCTGCAATAGTACATACTAGATTTGATAACCCTAGAAATATGTTCTTAACTCATTTTTCTGAGCCTATGTGGTTTTCAGTAGCTAATAGCCTGGTCCCACCTGGGTAGATTTTCTTGGCACACTGAGGTCTTTTGCACCTCAGGTTTTTCCTGCAGCTAAATTTCCTTTTTCAAATTAGTTAGACACTAGAATTTAAAAAGGAACAAGCAAAACCTCTTTTATGAACAAAATTAACAATCTGTTTTCCTTTAGTCTCATTCTTGGAAGCATTGGGACTCTTTTAGCTGAATTTCTAAACAAAAAATCAGCTTGGAGTAGAGAGCAAGTATGGCATGCTTCAGCTTTAGTGGTTAAAGTTATAGGCAACTGAAAATAGACCTTAGTGGAAAGACATTGCAACCAGTTCTCTCTATAGTCATTCATTTCTTCCTGACTGATTTGCATTTTTATCAGTACTTTGCTCACTTTAACATGCATTTTAGGCTATGGTCATTTTTCAGCCTAATGAATGAGTTGAGGAATATCTATTATTACCATTATTATTACTTGCTATAATTTATTATTATTTATTTGTATCAGAGGCATAACAGGGCAGTCCTGCACCCTGGGGCTAGGGACAGACATTACACATAAACCTGTTTAAGTGATCAGAAACTGGTTTAAACCTGTAACAGAACAGATGTTCAGTGTACATAAACCAGTCTGAAAATGGCTGAAACCAGTTTGAGATAAACTTGGTTGAATGTAGTATTAGACTTAACTGATTTGGCTCAAACCAGTTATGCAATGTCTGTCCCAGACCCCTTTCTGGTTTAAGACAAACCAGACACCCCCAGCATCCCAACATGCTCTGTGGGCTGGGCAGGGCTCTCTGCTGTGCAGCAGGGCTAGCTCCTCCCCTCTGCTCGCTGGCTGCAGGTTGGCAGAAACTTGCAGACACAGCAGCATCTGCCTGGCTTCTCCTTGCTAAGCAGGGATTATTCCCCCCTCCCCTCTGCCTTACGCAGACATCTCAGCATTAGCTAGCAGACCACATGCTGGCTACAGTCCATGCTGTAAGAGATGACCAAGGCAGACAAGCTTTTTGGAGCTAATCAACAGGTAGCTTAATGTCCTTCCTTGGAAAAGCTGTTTAAGAAGAGCTGTTTGCTCCTCCCTTCCCCCTCACCACTCCCTGCTAATCAGGAATTCCCCCTTCCCCTCTGCCTTACCAAGATGTGTCTGTGTATTAGCTAGCAGACCACATGCTGTGAGCTGTTCTGAATCAACAGGTAGAATCTACAGAAATCTGGTAATGTCCCTCTGTTGTTTTCTTAAAGGGGCGATAAACACTGAGTTAGGGAGTGATAAATGCTGTTATCAATTCCCTGCTGGGCTAATCAGAGCATTCTGCTAGGGCCTGGCTATGCCCACCACCCTCCTCAGCTTAGTTCTGTGCAACAGAAGGGAGGGCTGCTCTAGCACCTCCCAGCTTCTAGCCTGAGCCACTGCAGGCTTGTGCCTGCATGTCTGGGATGTCTGTGTGGTTACAAAGTGATTTAACCTGACCAGGTTAGACTAACCTGCAAAGATTGAATCAGTTCAGGCTCAGGCTTTTTGAATGTCTGTCCCTAGCTTGCTAGTGGCAGCACATAGGGCAGCAGCAGTGACCAGGTTGCTGGTGGCAGCACTGGCTGGCTGGAAGCTGCTATTTCTCTACCCCACTGTAAGTCGATGCCTAGGGTTGCTGCCCTGGTCCCCTCCTCATCCCTTTAGTTATGCTACTGGTTTGTATTATGGTAGCACCCAGAGACTCCGCCTGGATCAGGGCCCCAAATACTTATTAAGAAGGAGGAGTAGACAACAAAATACAAACAGTTCAGGGTGCAGTACCTACATTTGTTGTTTTGATTTAGTTTAAATGCTATAACACATTGGCATCTGGTTTCTTACCTCAAGATCAGCCCTGTTAACTTTGCCTTTGAAGTCCAAAATGGCATAACATTTTTTTTTCATTTTCCCAAGAACTGTGTGTCCTGCTGCTGCCAGTGTGACAATGAGGCATTGCACTTGAGTATTGAACTTGGATCCCTGCTTGCTAGCTCTGGGTCACTTGCTAGTCTTTTCCATTTTTACTTCCCCATAATCATCTACTTATTTAATAACTGGTACCTCAGCCATATAGCTAAATCCATATTCTGCAAGCTCACATATTTTCAGCACTTTACTGGGTTCCTCCAAAAGAAGGGCAATGTTTCATGGCTCTGAACTATGTACTGTACACTACTGTAACTAGACCAGGAAAGCCAAGGCTGCAACTGAACTCCAGCTAGCTTTGAGCATCAAGGACAATAAAGTCCTTCAAGTCAGCCGGCCCTGACAATCTTCACCCCAGGGTACTCAAGGAGCTGGCGAGCATCATAGCCCAGCCTCTAGCACAGATCTTTGAAAACTCTTGGCGCTCTGGTGTAGTGCCCGAAGACTGGAAGAAGGCCAATGTGGTGCCTATCTTCAAGAAAGGGAGGAAAGTGGATCCGGCTAACTATAGGCCCATCAGCCTGACTTCTATCCCGGGGAAGATCTTAGAAAAGTTTATTAAAGAGGCCATCCTTAATGGACTGGCCGACGTCAACATCTTAAGGGATAGCCAGCACGGGTTTGTTGTGAGTAGGTGTTGCTTGACCAATCTCATTTCCTTCTACGACCAGGTGACCTATCACCTGGACAAGGGAGAAGAGATTGATGACATATATCTTGACTTCAAAAAAGCCTTCGATCTGGTTTCCCACGATCGACTCTTGGAGAAACTGGTCAATTGTTGCCTTGGGTCCTCCACAATCCACTGGCTGGAAAATTGGCTCCGGGGTCAGACCCAGAGGGTAGTAATTGATGGAAGTCACTCATCGTGGTGTCCTGTGACCAGTGGGGTCCCCCAAGGTTCTGTCCTTGGACCCATACTGTTCAACATCTTCATTAATGATGTGGACACTGGAGTCCAAAGCGGACTGGCCAAGTTCGCTGATGACACCAAACTTTGGGGCAAAGCATCCACACCAGAAGACAGGCGGGTGATCCAGGCTGACCTGGACAGGCTCAGCAAGTAGGCGGACGAGAATCTGATGGTGCTCAACGCCGATAAATGCAAGGTTCTCCACCTCGGGGAAAAAAAACCCGCAGCATCCTTATAGGCTCAGCAGTGCTATGTTGGCTAGCACTATGGAAGAAAGAGACTTGGGGGTCATCATTGACCACAAGATGAACATGAGCCTGCAATGCGATGCGGCGGCTAGTAAAGCGACCAAAACGCTGGCTTGCATCCATAGATGCTTCTCAAGCAAATCCCGGGACGTCATTGTCCCCCTGTACTCGGCCTTAGTGAGGCCGCAGCTGGAGTACTGTGTCCAGTTTTGGGCTCCACAATTCAAAAAGGATGTGGAGAAGCTTGAGAGAGTCCAGAGAAGAGCCACGCGCATGATCAGAGGTCAGGGAAGCAGACCCTACGATGACAGGCTGACAGCCCTGGGGCTTTTTAGCCTGAAAAAGCGCAGGCTCAGGGGTGATCTGATGGCCACCTACAAGTTTATCAGGGGTGACCACCAGTATCTGGGGGAACGTTTGTTCACCAGAGCCCCCCAAGGGATGACGAGGTCAAATGGTCACAAACTAGTTCAAGATCGTTTCAGGCTGGACATAAGGAAGAATTTCTTTACTGTCCAAGCCCCCAAGGTCTGGAACAGCCTGCCACCGGAGGTGGTTCAAGCGCCTTCATTGAACACCTTCAAGATGAAACTGGATGCTTATCTTGCTGGGATCCTATGACTCCGGCTGACTTCCTGCCCTTTGGGCAGGGGGCTGGACTCGATGATCTTCCGAGGTCCCTTCCAGCCCTAATGTCTATGAAATCTATGAAATTGCCTTCACTGTTGTCATTAATTTACATCTTATTGGCCAGTTCATATTAATTTTCTAGCTCAACAACAAAGTTAGAATGCTAATTATAAAATAAACGCAGAATCAGAGATGTTTAGAAGTTAGAGATTGTCTATTAGATCATCTAGTCCAGCTGTTTGCAAATACATATGTACTCTTTAGGTTTGAAAGTCCCAGGCAAAGAAATTTTCACATTTTCCTTCTGCTACTTTTCCATGTCCTAATCAATCTCACTAAGTATATTTTCATAATTTCACTGCATTAGTGGTAGTTGAATCTCATTACACTACACTAGAAAAATCATTTTATCCTTTGGTATAAAATTCCTTATACCCTTTGGTGTAAAAAGTCTTTTGATATTTGTTACCTGTTTTATGATGCACTTCCTTTTTCCTCTGAGCCAAATTGTCGATATTTAGCACTCCTAATTTGTTCTTGTAAATCAGTACTTGTCTGAGTTACTTTCAGTCTGTGAGCATCTTCATAATAATGTACTCATAATTGAACAGTATATTATAATAAGTGCAATCCAAACAGAGTCATACTAAGATGGATTAGTATCTCTTATTTCTGCAAACATTACCTTAATTCCAGAGCTGAACTGGACATCTGTACAAACTTGTGTCTGACAACACTTCAGAAAAGAACTGTGTGTTTGGCTGGAGGAAAGAAAGGAAGTAGGCATGGCCTTCCCAACCATAAAACCCCCCACAAAAAAACCCAGCCACAGCACAGTTGCTGAGCTATGTAGTGGAAGTCCTCTACTGTCATCCCTGCCTCTTCAAGGGCAGAGGTAGAAGTTGAGTCCATATCACTCGCTTTGCCAGTCTTGGTGGCTATGTTTCCCCTGCCACTCCAAGTGGTGGGTAGCAATTCTGTATTTGGGGGTGCTAGGACTTTGAAGTGATCAGAAGATGTAAGTAGTTCTGGTATCCTCACTATCCCAGGACAAAGTGCAATCATTCAGATGTCCATTGTCTCTGGATACATCCTAAAAAGGTTCACGGGATAAGAAGTACTAACCATTTATACCAGAATATTGCAAAATGCATCTGAACAGTTATTTTAGGATTGCATCACTTAATCAATAGTGGAAAAGCAGCAATGCATTCAGCTGCTCACCAAACCCTGATTAGAAGGGTGATATGTGTGTGTGTGTCAGTCCCAGGACAAACACAGGCACAACTTACCCAGGAATTAATACAACATCTGTTCCTAAATCTCATTTCTTTTCTTTTCTTTTCTTTTCCCTCCTAAGTTTGGCATCACATTTGCTTTCCTACAGTACCTTCCTATTTTCCCAGGGTATTTTGAAAATAAGTGACAGTACATGAGCAAGTTTGATAGGTAATTCCCTTAATACCCTATGATGGATGTCATCTGGACTGGCTGTTTTGTGTATGTTGAGATTTGCTAAATATTTTCTGACCTGCTGGTTTTCAGTCATCATTTTCACCAGATTTTACTTTCCCTATTGATCGGTCAAACTTTTTCCAGCTGTCATAAAGCCTCACCACTCCAATGGGAGCTTCTGTGGGGTTGTGCCTTAGTAAAAGTAATGCCTCCCTAATCTGCTAAAAACCATGCTGTACTGCCCTTTGAGAGCAGAGTGCTTCAAACAGTGATTTGCTCCTCTGCCGGTACACTGAGGTAACTGTATCATTTTGAGCACAACAACAGATTGTTTTTAGTTACTATGCAAAGTTGGAAAGGGTATATGAGGTCTTCCCTCTTCCCCAGGCTGTATAAATTTCTTTGTGAACGTACATTTATTCAAAGTCTGGTACCTCAGAGATTTGGCCGTCCAATATTTTTTGTCTTGCTACTTCTATGCATTGTATTTACTTATTTTTCTCTCTATCAAAGGGTTTATTTAAATACAGCTACTTTTACATTTTGGAGACTTTGCTTTACATGTGTTTTGACATCGTAATGACTGCTCCCTATCTGCTTTTGCTTTTTCTGCCTTTCTTAGCCAAGTAAATGTATGGGTTTTTATTGGGTTCATTCAGCTAAAATGTTTCAGACAGAAACAGTTTCTGTGTGGAAGAGGACCATGCTCAAACAGAATTCTGTTTTCTCTGTTTCTTCCTTGAAATAGACCTCCTATTTATTGCTGCTGTCCATAACTTTAGCCTCATCCTTCATCCTGAACATAGATCCTCGATTCCTTTCATTGCTAAATTGTCAATGAACACCATTCCCAGCTCTGCTGAAAGACTTTTACATACTTTTACATTCATTAGTTGTCACCTAGACTATTTGCAACTACTTTCTTTTTGGGGGGGGTTTCAAGTCCAGCGCCCCAAACTAGTATGTGCAGAATACAACTGCCTGTTTTTTCTTACAGAAAATAAGTATCTCATCACATCCATTTCCACCTGGCTCTTCATACACTTCAGGTTTCAGTTCAAAATTGCCCTTATTAATTTTAAGAATCTTTTATGCACTTGTTTCCTTCTTGTTGACTTCACATCATGAACTCTGTACCCATTTCTAAATCTTATCAGAAAATGTATCCTTTCTCCATGACTTACCCCTCTTATTTTCTCTTTTCCACTTCAGGCATTGTGGAAGGGGGTAAAGACAGAGGGTGGGATGGGAAAGAAAAGCTCCAGAGCATGTACAGTCATGAATTGCATCTACAAACAGCTGGCTAGACAGCTCATTGATTGTTTAAATGCCCAGACACACTTTCTTTTTTCCAGGCACAATTTTAAAAATTGAAGCCTTCTACTTAACTTTGTAGGCTGTCTTTTGCTCTGTAAATTGATTTGGAGAACAGTTTAATAATAAAGATAATATGAAGTACAATGTTATCATCAGTCTACAAATGATTTCATTTTTTATTAAACATTTACTTACACACTTTAAAAGAAGAAAAAATGTTGGGATTCTGGTTTTACTGACGAGAGGGAGAACAGAAAGCAATCATGTGTATTTTACCATGACAGTTTGCAGTGCATTTATATTTTGTCTGGAATATTAGACTTTCTGTTCTTAAAAATGAAAACATTAAAACATCTGGCTGTTATTTCATACTTTTTCCTGTTTCTCTGATATTATCTTGGACCCATGAATTTACATTACACAATTGTATTATGTTACTGTTAATTTAAATGTTAATTATAGTGAAAAGTATAAGTTTGGCCTTTGCGTGGAACAGTAGACATTTTATGAGACTTTAAGACCAGGTTTAGTGCATCAACCAAGGTAACTGTAGGCTAATAATACATTGGAAATTAAAAATCCTGCTGGAGTAAGATGAGTCTAAACATACAACTGGTGAAAAGAACAATAAAATGGTGGTAACATAAGAAACTGGTATTGTTTACATTTTAATTTCCCTTCCTTTTGCTTAATGAAAGTGCAGGATGATGCTTTTTCATTGTGCTTGCAATGGGTTTTTTTTAAAGATTATGGCTAACATGACAGGATAATGATTTGTATTAACAGTTTTTAAATGCAAAAATTTGTAGATGATCCCACTTAAATACTGTTTTATTTTATATCAAAATGTTTAAATATCAAATGAGTTATGTGATTACTAGTAAAAATGTTTTTAAAACTAAAATGGCTTAACGAAACTGCCATTTTAACACTTTCTAGAATTAAAAATGGCCTTATAATTGTATAAAATGATAAATACCTTGAGCTTAATTGTTGTTCTGTCTACTCCACGTTACAGTGCAAAATAAAATTAGTGTGAAGCTTCAACTGTGCAGTACCAAGGTACAAAGTGCGTGAGGTTTTTACAAGCTTGATTAAGCTGTTTTATTTCCTTGTCAATATCTGGATTATATTTTGTCCTGGTGTGGCTCTAGCTGTTTGACAGCAGTATTATACCTTTGTTCTATCAAGTTAAGAGGTATCAGTGATTCTTAAAGAAAAAAATTGTTCTTATTCCTCTCCAACTTCCCCCATTCCCAAAAGCAGATGAATCATAATTAGGAAATCACTCTACACAAGTTTTGTCATGAAGACTTAATATGTACCCTTTTTAATGTAGTCACATGTACCTGGTGAGCCTGTATGGTTTCATGCGCATGGATACAGCTTTGTGCACCTTCCTCAGTTTTGTATGTGTACTTAAAGCCATAATGTTTTCTTCAATTTCTGTTTCAAAAAATACTTCGATACAGATAAGGCTAAAAAAATATAATTGCAATATACTTTGACAGGATACATTTCAATCAATAGAGTGATGATTGGGATGTTAGATTTGTGATGCTGTAGCTCTTGTAAATGGTAAACCTTTTATTTTTCTACCTCACTGTAATCTACCAAAAGGGATTTAAAAAAACCCAACCCAAACCTTGATATCTACCCTGTAAAATCAACATGGTAGAAACCTAACTTTCAGCATTTTAACATGAGCCCCTTGTAAAAAGGTGAATACTGAAATTTTATCTTCAGTCTTAAAAGTATTGTTAAGTTAACTGATTAGTCTTCTCTCATGCTTTTATTTCTTCACTGTTGCTGTGTACAGACCTGGAAGATTTTTCACGAGCTGTTGAAAATAACCTAGTTTAAGAGTTCACCGAAAACGTGAGGGATTCATCATTATATATTTACTGTCTGAGGCTGATATAGCTGTAAGGTTTTTCAGATCCCATTGATCTATTGCGCATGTTCCCTCCCTGGGTTGCAGGACGTGCTTCTATTTGCATAAGGCCCTGGGCAAGGTTCTTTCTTGCATTGATTGGCCTGTCCAAGGGAGCCTGATGTGTTCTTGCATTGATCACTGTGTCTTTTCTTGGAAGACAGTGTTACACTGAGTTCATCTCAAACATTCTAGGGAGAAGGTAAAACTTTACTGCAGATGTCTCAATTTTATTCAGATGTTCCTTTGAGTATAGGCCTTTATTTCCAGGATACGTATCTTTTTCTTTAATTTGGATGTGTGCAGTTTGAGTGCAGTATAGACTAGAATATATTGAAAAGTTGTGTTAAATAAAATTGCCAGTATGTATACCACTTATTCCATGATGTTTTTGTTTTAAAACAATGCCTTTAGCTGCCAGCAGAAATCAAAGACATTCTCTTTAAAGAGTTAGAAACTATAAGTCTGTGCATAAACTAAGACTATCAGTGCTGATGTATGTGTGTAGGTTATCACATTAACTTTGTAACTTTTAGATTTGGGGGTCGGAGTAGTGTTCTTAGTTTTTCACTCTCACAAAAATGTAAAATTTGATCTTCTTCAGGACAAAATAGTAGGGTTATGTTGGTTTTCCAGAGCTATGCCTCAGAATTAGTTATGCAAATAACGTTAAATTGTCAAATAAGATAATGATTAATCCAGTTGTATATTGATTAGAAGGGGAAATAATTTCAATTATGTCCTTATTTTTACATTTGTGTTAAGTCATTGAGTGGCTTGAAAAAAGCTTAAAGAGCCAAGTCCTTTTCTAAACCTCTGAGAGAATGGAGCTCTCGCATCTTCCACACGTTAACACTCCTTATTGGCCACTTGTTAAGTCAACATTTAGACTCTCTGCCAAGCACATATTTGCCTACCTGGCTAATCATGAGAAAGATACCTATTATCATAGTCTACTGAACATATATCCATAGTAAGAAAATTTTGACTTACCGACTTACTCTGTCAGGGTTCAAATGAAATATGATTATACTTGATCAGATGTACAACTCCAGCATACATAATTAACATTCAAGCTTTACTAAGTTTAAGAAACTAAGCAAAGATTGCATACCATAGTTGTTTAAACATAAGTTGGGTTCTAGTGTAATGTTATTACTATGCCATTGAGTGCTAAGCATCGAAAAAGGTATTCCTTGATGATTTTGTAAGATTTACAATGAATATTTTTAGTTACCTTAGAATATTTTTTAAAGGAAATAAATATTCAGGGATACATAACTGAGATAATATTATCCCATTGTTACATACATTACATGGAATTTTTATAATTTGTACTGCAGCTTATTGTCTTTCCAAAGAAGGAATCATTTATTATATTTTAGTAATTCAGAACATTGGATTAGAGAACTTATTCCTTTGGTCATTCCCTATAAAAACAAAACTTAGATAAGTGCAATTCAGGTAGCGTATATGAAATTTCATCTTCATTATCATGCAAATACAGCAAGAATGTAACATTTCCCAAGATGTCATTTGACTGTTAGGATCTTTAGAAAATGGCCTCTCAAAGCCACAAAGCTAATATTCTGAAGAGAGCTACATAATGCCTACAAATTGTCTACCCTTATCCTATATGAATAATGAATGTAATAAAATAGGCCATTATTAAAATAGCCAAAAAATGTGGTGACCATTTTGTACAGGCGATTTGTATTTGAATTTCATAGCTATGATGAATTCTAACTGTTCTGTTGGATTCATATATATGTATACACATGCAAACACGATGTGTGGGTATATATATATACACATATATCCAAAAAGTTATAATAAAGAAGTTTGAACATACTTGGAAAACTTTTTTTTTGGTTTTACTGTGTAAATCAAATCCATGCAGATTTGTCAAATATTAAATTGTGAACTTTAAGCATTATTATTGCATATTTAAATGTTATGCAAATATTATAAATATTGTATGTGGTTATCAGTTGCATAGTACATAATGTATATTGTCTACGTTATATGCTACTCTGTCTATATATGATCTTTGGCTGCTCACATTTGCATGTTTGAATGAATGAACATGCAAGATAGACACTAACTATAAAATCATGTCTAAAGTGAGCAATGGGAGTATTCACTTCTGAAATAAAAGAAGAGCCTGTAAATCTCACAGCAACCCATGATCAGACAATGTAATTCATGTGCAGAAAAGTGTTGTTACTTAGCTGTATGGGAGAACTATTGACTGCATGCAGACACCAAGAACATACAAGTGCATGATGCAACAGGACATCCATTGAAAACCCCCATAGTACTCATGTGAAACACACAACAGAAATAATTGTAGGCAATTCAAACAAAGAAAAAAAGCTTTATTTTCTTGCTTAAGATGATCATGCTTTCTGGCATGTGAATGTCATTTTCTTTTTCTGGGGAAAAAAAAGATCACACAATTAGTATGGGGTACTTAAGCAAGATGGCTGGATTGAAGGAATATGATAAGATATAGTAGGCACTAACGTAACTGCCACATTATGTATAGTTTTGTTACCCAGGCGCCAGGCCACTCCCTACAGAACTTTGAACCAACATATCCCCAAGTAGGGATATGCAAACCCCAAGTGATACCCTCAAGCTAATGCTAGGGTACTTGGTGTTGGGCTGAAATACATGTTTTAAGTAGATTTAATAATTGGCTGGTTGATGGAGGTCCTCAACAACAGAGGATACAAGAGGCCTTTTCCTGAAAAGGTCTGAATAGCCTAAAGCTGTGAAATAAGTGGTGAAAAAACACATTTTTTATGAAGGATAAAATTTTTATTGCAGAGTAATATTTTTTTCAGCTTATGGATAATGTTATTTAAGTAAATGCAGAAAGAGTGTGACGCCAACTTCTTTCTTTTCTTTTTAATGTAAAAAGCTCAGTATTTTGAGACTAGAAAAAATAGAGAGGAATGTCTGCAATGTCAGTTTTCTTCGATGTCACTATAACATTTTGTTTCCTCTAATGTATTACTGAGGGAAAAAGGATGGTTATGAGTTATTTTACTGTGCAGATTTTTGTTAAGTCCAGGTATTCCCAATGTGGCAGATACCATGTTATGATAAAAATATAGCTTTGAGTCCTTCTTTCCCACAAACAGATAAATACGTGTATGTATATTACCTGTCATGTTTTATGTCATATGAGTCTTTGTCCCTTGACTCATTCATTTGAACTTATTACTGGCAAATTTGCATCACATGGGATCCTTGGAGGTTTTTTATTTTTAAAAAAATCTATGATTTGTCATTATACCTTGCTTACAGTGGCTCTGTTTTTGTACACAAAAATCCCTGAATTAAATTACATAGAGCTAATCAAGAACTAGCCAATTGTGCTCTGTTTTTAGTCAGGTTCTACAGTGATCTAAAATGATTTGGTAGAGGTTCATTGTGCTAGTTCTATAGAATTGATTTTTTGAGGATTGACAATGCTGGATAGTTTTGGTTGTTTTATGAGTCTGTATAGCACCTATCACAGCGCGGCTATAATTTTGGTTGTAGATACCTACTATAATACAAATAATAGATAACAGTACATAATAAAGACATACCCATCAGAACCCTGTTAGACTGCAAAGACTTTCCCTTTGTCTCTCCAGAAGTATATAAATAGCAATTGTCTAGTGAAGCCTGGAGCTAAATAATTGCCTTGTATAAGGAATATCTTCTTTTTATCAAAATAGGATACAAAATAATACTGTAGAGGATTATTTACATAGCCCTGCCCTTCCATATACATTTTATATTATTGAAAAAATCTGTTACGAACAGTCCAAATAGAATTCCTGCTTGCTTAATTATTATGAGGAAAGTGTCATGCACTAGATGAACGTGATTGAAGATTTACTTAACTTATAACTATATTTTGTATATCTGAATAAATATGTGGAAACAGAGAGTGTATATATATATATAGAGAGAGAGAGAGAGAGAGAGAGTATTCAAAAGTAAAATTATATATACAGTACACATTCCTTAAGATACATTGTTTCAAAAATCATTTTGTTTCATCCCTCTTTTTTCACAAATGTTAAAGTAATTTTGAGCGTTCTTTTTAGTGTTTCGGAATTGGACAAGTAGCTTAGAAAATGCATTTCGTAGGGGATATCTTTCATTGATTGATGTTCTATAAGCCAAATGAACCCGTGCATACTTCTGCAATTTATCACTTGCCTCTGTGTCTCTGTGTCTGCCTATATTCTCACATGTGATTACATATATCATATAAAGCATGTATAAAATTCTTAATAGGCTTTAGCACAGTAATTTCTATAACATCAAAGCCTATTGAGGCTGATAATGTAGGAGGTGTGTTTCAGTCCTTCCCTTTTTCCCCCTGACCTCCTGCACATTGACACACTCCCCTTCAATCACTCCATTTCCACCCAGCTGCATCCCAAGTGAAACTTCATGCTCTTGCCTGTCAGCAGCAAGTACACTCTATACATTCTTTCAATGTAATGTGGAATACTTTCACATATCTTCAAGTGAGAAGGGCATATGAGAGTCAGACTTCTTAAGTACTGGAAACATTGAAGTTATAAAACAACCTCAATTTTGGTCTTAGCTATCCTTGCAATAGTAGACTAATGAATATACTTACGTAATTTCAAGCTTTTGCTTTATGCTTTTCCTTTGCTGTTGTCATTCTCTCTATCTCTCTCTCTCTCTCCCACACGCACGCTTTCCCTGTCTCTCACACATACAAAAACCACATGCATACGTGTACATGCTCACACATGCAGATACAGAGGATCATGTATGAATGCATGCGTGGATATATGTATCCATCCCTGTATGCATATATGTTCCTAAAACTATCAAGTGATCACCTTTTAGATTCAACTAAAGAGAAAGAGTAAATAATTTTCAAAATAAGAATAATTCTCAAATAGTCCAGTGGTACTTTGCTGTTCAAAAATGACTGTCAACAGATCCAGCATAACTGGTATAACATTTCCTATTGAAAGTTGCTTGTCGTGAGAGTCCTTGATGACTGATGCCAGAGAGGACATCATCTCTGTTCATATTACTTGTAGTTACAGCTATTGTATAAACTGAGCTAGAAAGGAAAAACGAAAGGCCTTCCAACAGTTCTAACACGCAACTGTGCTCTAGCTTTCGCCTTAACCAAATAAGTATATCTCTAGGTGACCTATTCTTGTGGTTAGGAAGAGCTTTCGAGGTATAGTAACAGAAGTGTATGAAAAATACTTACAATGAATATTCATTGTTTAGTATGTAAAGACTAAATATGATTAAAATACAATAAAGAGAAGCTGACATTTTTCAGTCATTGCTATTAACTTTTCCAAAATGCTATGTTATCAGTAAAATGGAATGGTTAAAATATACTTTTAATTGTTCTCAATGGCTACGTAGTCAGGCTAAATTTTATAATAGAAATGCATATCTGTCATTTAGATATTTTAATGAATCTTAAGCAATTAAAGTTTCATCCACAATTGTACCCTAATAGTTATTGTAAGGTGTCTAAATACGTATCTACTGTCATTTTGAGCATTGCATTTCCAGTAATTTGTCTCCTAAACTAATGCATTTTGTGCCTTCTTCACTTTAATCATGAATCAATTTATAATGCACATTGTAATCTTTTGGTAAAAGCCTAATTATGTACATTGCTTTTCAAACTGCAAAGATGAGAGCAAATGTCTATTAACGCTTTACATGGAAAACAGAATATAAACATTTTTGTGATCTGAATTCATTTAAAATTAGTCACTTGCACTTTTTATGCAAATAAAATTGGGCAGTCCTGTCAGGCTCTATATTAATTTATTTTACATTAATAGAAAGAATAGCTTTTTTGACATCTTGTATAGGTCTTTTTTTAGTGTTCTAGGTTTTTTCCTTCCATCTGTAACTGGTGTCTTCTCATATCATTTTTATACGTTTCCTTTTTATTTTCCTTATTGTATTGTTATTGCTTGTGTTTCATGGGTCAACTGCTAATGAACATATGATGTATGCTATAATTCACAAAGGTGGGTAGACAACTTTCTATCTTTATCAGAAGTCTGTGGAATAAAATGAAAAATTAAAGTTCCGTACTATAAACAAACCCAGGGTTACTATTTCATAACTCAGTCTGGTAAAATATATACCAAACTGTTTTATATGTTCAACTTTGGGGTATATATTTTTGAGATAATATTAACTTGCTCTTTTTTTATATCACACGACTGAAGATTGAAGTAATTTACTGGAAGGCAGAGAAGTTATATAATAAAATAGTTAACATTGGACTCTAGTATAGTCTAAATAGTGTTAACCCCCAATTAACAAAAAAAAGAAAAAAAATGTCAAAACATTCATTATAGGTTTAATTATAATTTCTGACTGACTCAAAACCTGACTGTTCTGGCCATTCCAATTTAGTCATTCAGTCCATGCTGCCTGTATTGTGTATTCAGCAGTTCCTATTAGACATCTTCACAGTGAGTGATTCTTCTGGACTTTCTGACACCCGCTTTCATGCATGGCCTGCTATTCTGTGTGGAAATTTTTTTTCTGAGCTGCCTGGAACATTAAAGACATCTTGGCCATGTCAGATTGTATATATAATATGTATGTATAGGTATATAAGATGTATTTATAGGTATATAAGAGTCACTTGCTCTAGATATTTGTTCGTAGTGTGACTTTATACAAGCATGGGTTGCTATATAATGTAGTGTGTGTGTGTATGTGTATATGTACACAAATACCTATGAACACATGCAAATGTAATTAGCTTATTCATATACAAGCATATTTATAAAGATTTTCCCTTACATAAGACCCCTGTGGACATTGCTTGCTTGCTTTTAGATTTTTGCCTGTCATTATTGACACTAGGGGGCACTGCTTCTCCTCAGTTGTAGCTTTCTTCTGGGACAGTGAGTAAAACTCAGCTGATTTCTGTAATCTTACTTTAATTAACAATTGAATTCTTATTAAAAAATTCTAGGCTGTTTAATTCATTGTTGTTTTGTTTTTAGTCTAGTGTCTATATGCAGTGTTAATACAATGAGTGGAGGCATTTACACTTACAAACAAATACAGAATTGAAAGTCCCATACAGTAACATTTTTTTTTAATTTGAAATGTCATTCTTGGCAAAGCCAGAAGGCTAAGTTTGTCCTGTGATGAGGTTTAGATCCCTTGCCAGCTGTGCTTCTAGCCAGCAAGTGTGATGAACAGCTTTAGAAACAAGTGAGAGAAAGCACTAAAGAGTTAGTGTGATTCATTTGAACAAAGGTCAAGAGAAAGATAAGCATAGGACAAGAACAGGAAGTTAAAAAGTATATCTTCAGTAATGAAGGTATCCATCAGTTGCCATTATCATTACATGATTTGTTCACCAATTGCTGTGTGATTACTCCGTTCCAAATCACTGAATCATGGGTAAAGAAAAAATATTTCTTGTATTCATGTTTTTTTGTGGATAGGAAGAGTTGAAAATGAAGTTGAATAATCAGAATATATAAATTGACAGAATCTTTTACAAGTGTCAGAACATTACCGGTAGACAGCATTTGTTCCAAATAATGTCCATGTTTGATCAAAAAAATCAAAATGTTGATATTATCTGATGTGCGAGCTCTGTTATTAGCAAACCACTTCAGTGTGTTGAAATTCTTTACACTTCAGATGTTTTTCTTAGATATGAAGTGCAAATGGTGAAGTTTAAAAGTTAAAAAATAGGTATTATTGTTTAAAGAGTCATTGCTCCTTTAAAACTATGATTGCATTCACTATAGATTTGATTTCGCACCCAGAGGTTTTAGTAACATAGGACCAGACCATATGATCTTGTCCAAGCAAGTATATTAAATATTCTGAATTCCTTGGGTCACTGTAAATGCTTCTAATACCAAAAGTCTGGTTAATAGTGCTGACTTTATCTAGTGAAGAACTCAGTTTTTGCATTGAGTAAAATAAAGTATTCATAAGCAAATGTGTGTCTGTTTAGCAGCAGACCTATAAATGTCCAGTTAGTCAAAAGGGACAGGTGTCCAATAAAACTAAAGGTTTCTCCACATAATCATTTTCCTATAAAGGAATTATTTTTCCTAAAAAAATCTTTTAAATATTAACTTCCTAAGAAAGAATTGAAGTCTGTTTAAAAGTGAGCTAAAAAAAGCAGGTTACATTTTTTGGTGTCAGTCAATATAAGAAATATGCATTTTAAGTCCACAATGTTTTTTTTTTAATTCCAGAGAGAGCTTTAGCTATCCTTATATCATATTAATATATGCTTTTTAAAATTACGGTCTTATCAGTATAGTAAATGGCATGTATTCGCTGCAAAATCCTGTTGCAAGTTTTTTTACTGTTCGAAGAAGACAGTATTCTCTGTTGTTTTTAATATGTAACTTTCTAATTATTTCCACAGAATAATATAATAAATCTGGACAGTTTGGGTTCCTACCTGATCCTTAGTAATAGATCTGTCATTTAACAAGAACAGGCATCATCTCGTCATGCTTTATCGGTTCATAAGCAAAAAACTGATTAATCAATATGGGGCAGCTTTTGTTATATTCAACATTTTATAATTTGAAATGTTATTTTGTTGCTACTAACAGTTTATAAGCAATGAGATGCCAGAGTTGTTATAATAGGATTTTTCCCTTCCTAGTAGGATGTTGCTTATGGCTATAAAAAGTTAATTTCAAATCCTGATATACTTGCATTAATTTTTGAGACATTGGCTGGGTGTGCTACAGCAAAGAATAACATGAACATCGCACTGCTATGCTGTACCTAATTGTTTATTACCTCAAGCCAAAGGAAAGAAATGTTAATGTGCCGGCCACAATGTCTTTAGAAAAGTAGAAAACTGACAGAAAAGGTCTTAGAGATTTCTTCCTGTGGGTCTTGAAAAGAGGACCTAGGAAAAAAAGGGGAAAAAAAATACCATCATGTCTAGGAAATAATTTTCAGCAGTATTTAAAAAGGTGAACATTTGGTCTGGATATGTTTGGAAGTATATTAAAATAATACTTAATTACAAAACCTTAGCATCTACTACACTATTGTACTAAAGAATTAGAAAATTCATGATGAATAAAGAAAAGTATTCTGTATGAAAATCAAAGTATTAAAATGCTTATCAGCTGTGATGTGCATGCTCATTCCATTATATGTTTGTATTCTTTGGAGTATTTGCTGACATAGGTGCCCGTTTTCTTTTCGTTTGCCAGTAAGGGATCTGTTGACTCCACAGCTATGTAAAAAGCTCTTATCAGCACCTATTATAATCAGCAAGAACTTTACTATAAATCATTATCAGAAAAAGCATTGTGGTACATTTTTTATAGCAATACGTTTATTTTGAAATTAATAGGGAAAAATAATACAGAGTCTGTGCTTGAGATGGGCTAATAAGCGTGCCCATGGGATTTTCCTTTTTAAGCACTAAATGAAAGCTTTTGCATTGCTAACAGGCTACAAAAGTTGCTTAGGTAATAAGACTCTTTTTCTCTTATCAGTAAAAATGAGAAGGGGAGGGGAGGGATGGGATGGGATGGGATGGCTCAAGGGATTGGTAATCAGATTACAAAGTCTTTCACTTCTAGGTCACTGGTTCAAATCTGCTCCCTGTTTAGTAGTGACCAAAAGCTGTTACCAGCTGATGGCTTTTCAGTGGTCTTTGTGAAATAAATTAGTGGTCTCAGTCCAATGTCTAGTGAACATCATGGTTAGCACCCATGTAGGTGCTTTCACTTGCAACTCTTTTTGTAAGTAAGAATGAACTACCAAGAGATTCTTTCAAAAAATCTTTTAAAGTAAATTAGTGGAGAGCAAAGTTTGTTCTGTTGGTGCCCAAACGACATCTGTTCTGAGTGAGTTGCAGATTTTGTCCTCCAGTGCTGTTAGTGTTACTTTAAATCAGCACAATTTTATAAAAAGTCACATTCCAGTCTTATTATAAATTGTTCTTGTAACTTTTAATTTTAATTATGCTGTATCAATCTAAATTATTTCAGGGTTAGTGAACATAGCTAATATAACATGTTTTTAAATTGCAGAGATTGATAAATACAGATTTACCAAAGCTGTATGTTTACTAAATCCATTAGTCTGAGAAGACATTTTATACTCTATTAACAAGTTTGATTTTGGTTTATATTGTATATAGACATTTTTTATTAATAATCTAAGTTTCAGGTTAATGATGTGGAAGACTGAAACTCTAACTTTGGTAGATTCTTGTGCTGTATAACAATCAAATAGTAGGAAAAAAATTGAAAAATGTAAATAAAGTGGAATACTGAACAATTTAGAGAACATTGCAAAGGAAATTTTCATACACTTGTAGTAAAACTATTCTGAGTGTAAATTTTAAAGTTCCATCTTTTATCAGTGTTATTATCAGATGCCAGACCATTGGTTTAAAGATTCTGCTCTTGTTGGTCTTTGGAAGTGTTGTTATTCATAAGGACAGTATTATAGAATACATACCACAAAGTGAATATTGTTTCCAATTTTGTAATATGTTAACCTGAAACTACATCCATTTAATTTGTTTATATTCCATATATATGTGGAAATCATTTTGACAACATATGGCTAAATATGAATGCATATCTAGAGATACACACAGAGCACTTTATAATGCTATGATATGCAAAAATGATTTTTTCAAAATTAACTGAAGACTAAAAATCAAAATTTCTTCTAATCTGTTAGATCTGCTGCATTAGGTTACTGCAGTCATTCATATACAGAGCCAAACTAGATAGTTCATCAGTCTCAAACTAAGCCTCATTTGTAGGTCTCCTTAGGTGAAATAAATCATGTCTATAAGTTGCTTTTTTATTTACCAAAGCTTTCTCTAGAATCAATGTGCTATAGCTACTTCTGTTGCTTTATAGATGCCACACCCTGCTGGGAGAATAAAAGTCATTAATATAGTCACTGGGACTAAACATAGACATTTTGGCGAACAGAGATCAGAACCCATAGCTCCTCTTCCCTACTGTAGTCTAACTGATAGACGTCGTGTCCCCTCTCTCTGACCCAATGATTCTGAAATTCCTTTTTGCATAGTGAAGACCTACAAAAGTGGGAGTAGGGGAATGGCATCTGGATCCCAAATAGGGCACTCTCCTGGGAAGTACAAGATTTTGGTTTGAACCACCTCAAGCTGGAGGTTGCATCTAACCAAAACCTCCCACTTCTTGCATGACCATTCTAATTCCTTGTAGGCTAAAGCACCACAAACAACTCCTCTGCCTTTGGCCATGTCTTAAAACAGGGGTGAGCAATTATTTGGGCACAAGGGCCACATAAGCTGTTTTGGCACGCTGTCGTGGGCCAGGTCAGCACCTCCCCCACAAACAACTCACCAGAACTCCCTATGTGGGATGAGGCCCCAGGCAGCAATGTTCAGGAGCAAGTGAGGCTGGGATCACAGGGTGAGGTCACGGGGCGGTGACAGCATGGAGCCGGGACCAGGGCTGGGTCAGAGCCACAATCTGCTGCCTGCATGCCCCTGCAACTGGTATGGGTTCTGCAGACAGGGATGTGCAGGAAGCAGAACATAGTTCTGCTCTGCAGCAACCCTGCGCTGTCACTACCCCATAGTCCCAGTCCCAGGGTGGATGCAGCTACCCACCCACCCACGCACCATGGCCATGCAGCTCCCCAAAGCTGCATCTGGGGCCAGGGCTGAGATCTTGGGGTAGCAACAGTCCAGCGCTGGGGCATCCACAAGGGGGAGAGGAGAGCTGCAAGCACCACAGAGGATGCTGGAGAGGCACTTAGCCTCTCTCCTCTCACCCTTCCCCTCCCCCCAGGCAACTGGGAGTGGTGGGCACAATGGTGACTCCGTGCCCCACTACTTGCTGCAGCCAGGACTGGGGGAGACAGGCGGCACGGGGGCACCCCTATCCTGTGCCAGCCTGCAGCTTAGCCCAGGATGTCTGCACAGCAGTGGGAATACCAGTGAGGATGCTGTGGCTGGAGCCTGGGGCTGGCCTCCATGGAGAGTGACCCCCGAACCCAGATGCAGCTCCTTGCCCAGTTGCACGTGGTCTCCATGGAGACCAGCCCCTGGCCCTGACCTCGGCCCCAAAAGCAAAGCCTTCAGTGGGGTTCTCACCACTGCTGCTGCCCCCACACCACTCTGCCCTGTGCTTCTCTGCCCAACACCGAGCTGGCGAGGCTGGAGGCTGTGGCCACCATGCATTCTAGGGCAAGCTGTGGGCTGGCATGGGATGGGGATGCACCAGTGCCATCCAGTAGGGCCAAGGAATCTGCCATGGGCAAGGCAAAATCCATGGCAGGCTATATTTTGTCCACCCCTGTTTTAAAAGGAAGTGATTACAGCTATGCATGATCATTCCTGGACTCTGATGGGGCTTAGAGATGAGATAGCACCCAAGCTTTTGAAACTGGAGCAGTTCTGGGCATGCGTGGAAGCAGAACTCAAGATTTCTGAGATATATGAAAGTCAAATAGTGAAGCACTTAGTAAGTTTGTGACACTAGGGTTAGGTGGCAGCTAATGATGGTTTTATGGATGGCAGTTATGGAATAGAGTGCTTCAAGTCCTCATGTAGGCAGCTACATCATTTATTGAATGTCATCTCAAATCACTGTTGTGATTTTCACAGTATTCTGAAAAATCCTGAAAATTACTTTAGACTTAAATGGCACTTTTCTTCCATAGATCTGAAAAGGGTAAAGGACTATTGTGAAACAAATGAGGAGCCAAAGCTACCTTTGCTCAAGTTCTCCATTTAAACACAAGGGGCACATCCAGATGAGCGCAGTCATGTGATATGTGACGCCCCAAACACTCCTGCAGCACCACATCCTGCACAGTTCGGTGTTCTTCACGCTGCAAGGGCATGCTGCCTGAGCGTGCTCTGCACCGTTTTTTTTCCACATTTTATTTTTACCCCTGGATATCCAGGGGTCAAGAGAACCTGCAGGAAAAAAAAACCAGCACAGCGCACACTTGGGCATCACACTGCTGAAAAGTGAAGCTGGGCCACCTGGAGCTGTGTTGCAGCTGCTGACCAGGCTCCTCATGGCAGAGTCGCCATGGCTGCAGCCCTGAGAGGCCCCCAGGTAAGGCTGCTGGAACCGGCATAGTGCTGGCCCCAGCCTCCTCTACCACCCCCAGGGTAACTTGCTGCACGACAAAGTGCACATGGCACAGGCATACCCCGGGCACATGTAGCTGCGGTGCAAGGTACACTGTTGCTACTTGTCCCCAGGGATCCAAATATCAACACACATCTGGACACTTCCAAGGGATGTTTACACACATTTGGGCACGTGCACTTGCAGCAGCTCAAATAGCAGCGGAACAAATTTGTGCTGGAGATCTGTGCCTCAGCAGACGTCCCTGAACATACACTTTGGTGTGGGGCAAACTGTGCCACTTGGGGCAAACTGACCCTGCCCACCTCCTCCCAGATCTTCAGCCAGAGGGAGCTAGAGGTGCTGGCCCCAGCAGTATAAAAAGCTACCCTGGTGAGGAGCTCAGGGCTTCTTGCTCTCAGGAACTTCTGAGGCCCGGCCAGTTGGTATCTGGGGACACTGCCCCTTGTGCCAGCTGGACTGCTAAAGCAGCCCTAACCTAGAGTGGCCCCTGCACCCTCTACCCATTGCAGTAGTTCAGCAGTGGGGACTGCTGCCTGGCTGTGACCTGCTGCCACCTGTGACAGCATCCATCCCCTTGGACCTGCGGTCCCATTACTGCATGCCTGTCAGACCCAGACAGGAACTGCGTGGCCACCTGGGTTGTACAATGGGCACTGCAGCAGAGACTCCTGCATTTCTGGGCCAGCTGTTAGTGGGCCATGTCTGCGCAGCTGGCCCTTCTGCAACACTGCTGTCATGTCTTCTGGTGCTTCCACTCTGCTATCTGGATAGCTGTTGCCCAGAAGATATGCTTATTTCAGCGGCCTGCTTTGAACTGTCAGAGCTTGTCCTCCTGGCCCCAAATGGCAAGGTCAGCACCTCGTCTGCCCTCCAGCTGGGTCCCCGGTGCTGGCCCTGGGAAGGCTCCTCTACCTGGGTCTTGCCACTTGCCTCTCGAGCAGAGATTCTGGTGTTCCCTGTTTAAAAATTGCAAATTCTTTGATAAAAAACCCAAGTTCTCATTAAAATACCCGAAATCCATGTTCTTCTGTGATTAAATTGAAACAAGTGACAGCGAGAGTGACCCAGTCCTGCCTGAAGGCTCATACTCCCAGGCAGGCTGGGCCAGGCCCGTGCCATGTGGCACAGGTGGTGCCGGGTCCCAGGTGGCCAGGCCTGTGCCACATGGGGGCTCTGCCAGTAGTGGGCCCTCAGCACCCCACTGCTGCTGCTGCAGGGCGGGCTGTGTGCCCAAGATGGTGGAGGGACCCACTCCTTGTGAGCAGTCCCCTCCCACACACACATTTCCCCCCACAGGCCTCCCAACCCCTGTATCCTTACTGGGGCCAGAGCCTGGGTCCCATCCACCGCTGCAGCCTTGCCCCTCTCCTATTTGCCCCAGCATGCTGAGACAACTTACTGGAGTAGCAGGGTACAGGGCAGCCATAGAGATGCTCTGGCCAGATACTCTAGAAGATCCAGCCTCCACTTGCCTCAAGGCATGCTCCAGGAGCATGCCCAGCACCACTTTTTTTCTGCATGTGTGGGGGTTTTTTTAACCAGGATTTCCTGGTATCAAATTTCGAGTCCACACTGCAAATATGCAGTGCAGGGAACATTTTTTTGTTCCCAGTGTGCCTCTTGTGGTGCTTCACACTGCTTTGAGATGCCAGAACAGGCACATGCGCACTCATCTGGATGCACCCAAGGCAGCCAGACACAAAGGAGAAATGAATTGCTGAAAGTCATGTAAGAAATCTGTGGTAAAAGTAGGAAGGATCCATGTTTTATCCATTACATCTCTGAAGCAAATCTCTATTCTTTATTATAATGTGTATAAAATTAATACAATAATGCTTTCTCAATCTCTGTAATACTCCAAGAACTATTGATAAAAAGTATTATGTGAATGCAATTTATTAGTATTATTAATTTTACAGACTGCAAAAATGAGACATGGAAAGGATGTGTGGTTTGGTTGGGTTAGGATTGGCATCAGCACCACAAGACTTTGATTCTGTTTCTGGCTCTGATATTAACTTTTTCTGCATGACCTTGTACAAATCTCTTAACCTCTTTGTTTCACCATCTGTGAAATAGAAGGGGATTCATTATTATTATTTTCTTTCTTTCTGTGTGGGGATTAATTAAGAATGGATGAACAATTCTTTGAAAAGATAATGTTTTCCGTAAGTAAATAGTTTCATTATTTTATTTATCTTCTTATTTTGAAAAAGAAGAATGAACTGCTCAAGGGAGAAGAAGTCATGCTCTAGACTTACTGCTTTAAGATATCCTGAGGTATGCGGGCTCGGGAGTGATTCTTAGGGTAGATAAGAAGTGAAGGAATGTAAGAAGGGATGTATGACCAAGTATTTCCTTTAGAGCTAAGTGATTTAAAAAGAAAACAATGGAGACTACTCCAAGCAGCAGTGGTGGTTTCAAGGTGTATTGGAAGGAGTGATTGTCTTCAGACTGGATATAGTAGTTCAGAGCTGAAACTGAATTGGCTCAGGCTTTCATTCTCAAAGTAGATCATCTGAGTTCCATACATTTTACTGTTCAGAATGACCTGCATGACACCCTAGTGACTTTACCTTTCACTTGCTGTCTGAAAAAAGCATGGAAATATCCATATGCTATACCAATATTTATTCATTAATATTTATTCACCTGTTTTCAAATAGAATAACTATTTGAAATGTTTGAACATTTTATATTGTATTTGGTGCTATTTTCATTTCCCTCTACTTCGTGAGCCAAGCTGTATTAGTTACTAACTATGACATTGACTATGTAGGCCACAAATTTAAAAAAGATACCTTTCTCAAACTGGCCTACAGTGTCCCTTCTATATGTAATAATATCAGTTTCTATAGTCAGAAATCTGGGGAACCTAGCAGAACTAGATGCAGTTATTGTACCCTATAGGAATGCTGGGAAGCCCTGAACTTTTTTAAAAGACTTTGTTTTCCCTGAACCTGAAAATCTGGTCCTGTTAGCACAAGGAGAATCTAAAGTTATAAGTGGCAAAGGTGAAGGGGATTGCCAGTTTCATGGGCTAGTTCCATCCACTAGTTCCATCCCCTAGCCATTCATTTTAAAAGTTTACACAAAGGTTACAGGAAAAAAAATGAAACTCAAAATGTTGACGACAGCAGCTGCAGTTAAGCTCATGAAAGTTTCCTTTCAACTTTGGTGTAATCCTTTAGTTTCTTTCCACTGGGGAATCTGAGTTTATTCCAACTGTCACCTCAGGCCTTCTCTATTCTGAGAACGCACCAAAAGGACTCTAGGAATAGGCAAACCTACTTATGTTCTCGGGCAATATTGAGGGGCTCCTATACACAAGCGGCAAGGCTGCTCCAATGCACTGTAATTACAGCAGGTCGGAGCAGACTCAATTGAGTCTGCTGAAATGTGGTAATTACCGCACTCCAATGAACTCCAGCGTCTCATGTATCAGTGTCCCCGCACAGAAAAATGGCAGCAGGGCTGCTTTAATTAAAGCTTCTTCAAAGAGCTTTAGTTAAAGTGCCCCACCGCCATTTTTCAGCACAGGGATGCTAATATATAAGACACTCTGGGTGTTTTAATTAGAGCGGCTTTAATTAAAGCACCCCACCACCACTCCCACCACTCCCTGAGCACGTGTATAAACACCCGAGGAGATTGTCTCCTCAAGTTTGTCGACCTCAGCTTTTGTATCATTTTACCCATATCACTTTGGTTTCGGTTTCGGCATTTTGAAGGGACAGTGGTTCGTTTCGGTGTTTCGGATCAGTGTCCCATTTCGATTTGGCCAAATCTGTTTTGGAGTTTCAATGTTGTTTCGGTGTTTCAGCCATAGGCTATAATGGGGAATCACTAAAATGCCTATGAATTTGTCATTTCTTGCCTGATTTAGAAGAAAATTGCAGGGATGGTAGCCCCTTCTGAGGGCATGAGGACTGCCAGGTTTCAAGGAGATAGGTGCAGGGGATTTTGTGAAACTGTACCTCAAACTGTTCAAAGCAAAACTAGCATTGCTTGGTGACAGCGGCAGCATGCTGTCATCCCGCACGCAGATCAAAGGGCCTATGCCCCCCGGGAAGAGTCCAGTACAGCTCTGCAGCCCTCCCGGTGCACGCGGAAGCCCAGATCTGCATGAGCGATGACAAGAGGCTGCCACTGCCAGCTGGGGCCAGCAGCAGCACTGGGTTCTTCCTGGCACTCGGTGCGGGCTGCAACAGGCAGACTCGGGTGCTGGTGCTGGTCCCAGCTGCCAGTGGCAGCATGCTGTCATCTGCATGCTCTGCAGCCGTTGAGTGCAGAGCTTTAAACAAACAAACAAAAAAAGCCCTGCACTCATTGGATACAGCAGCGGCAATTAGGGCCTCTGGGGGCTCATGGCAGAGCCTCCCCATGCAGTGGCGGGCAGCAAGGATTGCCCCCCCATCTACCACCTGTGCAGTTGCTGCCCCATTGTGTGGGTGCAGCATGGCTCGGCAGGGCACTGCGGAATGTCTGGGAGCTGGGGTGGCTTCAGCTGTCAGCTTCAGCTCCCAGTTCGATTCCCCAGCTCTCTGATCATTCCCCCAGCTGTTCCCGGGGGACACGGGCCCCTGGATCTGCGCATAGGGTTTCAGCAGGCTGCTGCTGCCAGCTGGGGAAATAACCCAGAGCCTCAGCTGGCAGCGGCAGCCTGCTGTCATCCTGCACACAGGTCCAGGGGCCTGTGCCCCCTGAAAAGAGCTGGGAGTAAGATCAGGGAGCTGGCGAATCAAACTGAGAACTGGGGGAATGTTCAGGGACTTGAACATTTCCCCAGCTCTTCCTGGGAGGCGTGGGACCCCGGATCTGCCTGCCAGGTTTCAGCAGTCTGCCGCTGCAGGCTGGGGCCAGTGACAGCACTTCACTCTTCCCGGTGCTTGGCACAGGCTGCACTGAGCATCTGCTGCTGGCCCCAGCCTGCAGTGGCACCCTGCTGAAACCCCACAAATAGATCCAGGGACCTGTGCTCCCTGGGAAGAGCTGGGGAGATGATCAGAGAGCTGGGGAATCGAACTGGGAGCTAGATGTCAATATCAGAGCAGTCCTTCCCACCCTCTTCCCCCTCCCTCCTCTTAGTTTTTGTTTCCCTGCAAGCCTGGCTCCTAAACTCCAAAATTCTCCGAAACATTTCCAAAATCTTTCAGAGCCTTCTGTTTAGTTTTGAAGCTCTTTTGGAGCCTTCCGTTTTGATTCGGATTCAGTGTTTTAGGTGCCAAAAGGGCCCGAAACACCTCCGAAACAAAATGGCTGCTGAAATTTGGTACAGCCCTACAATTTAACTATGTCTGATTCCAAAACAGATTAGAAACGCATACAGTTAAATCAGCACAAACAGATGTGTGTAGGCCAGTCCTACGGTAGTTAACTGCAGCACAGACATTTATCAATAGAAAGGGAGTTTAATCAACTGCTTTTCCCTGGGGGGGACTAGTTCAAATATCAAGATGAATGTGACAAGTGCTCTGTAGAAAAGGTTAAGGTCCTTCCTAGCTATGGAAAGCTAGTGAATGGTGTTGCTTAGAGTCACAAAAGATACTGGAGGGAAAGTTCATTGTGATTTTTGTCATTTGAAGCAATATAAATAACGATTGTAGTGATCACATTGATCGCAAAAAGTAGTAATGCAAAAAAGTATAAGAAGGTTGGCTATTAAACAGCTCTCAGAGATATGGGATAGCTGTGTGGATTTCCAGTCCACTCTGAAAAGCTAGCAACAACTCATATAAAGTGTGGTGATGGGAACCTGTTAACCACTTTTGGTGGTATGATACGATAGTGAGGAAAAAAAGAAAGAGACAAAAGTCAGAGTCTCCATTTGAATTACAGTATTGTTTGTGGAACTTCTTAGATCATCAAGTCACTCAGAGTACCTGGCCTATGATGTGCAACAGTTTGAAAGTAAACACTATGGATGGCTAGGGTTGCCTTTAATCCAGTTATAGTCTATGTATATTTTATTTTATTCTATTTACTTTAAGTTATACAAAGGGCATAGAGGAATGCATATCCATCATTTTAGATACTTGTAGTGCCAACTGTGTGCTCAGCTCTGAACACAAAAGGAGACCAGATTGCATTTCAAGAAGGCTACAATTAAAGAAGTGACACAAATTGGACATGAAATGGTGTAGGAAATACAGAAACTGAGAATATTTTAGAAGCATCTTTTAATTTTGGGAGGTATAAGGGGATTTTTACAGTGAGGTATATGTGGATTGTGCAAAACATTTTTGAGCAGGGATTTGAAAATTGAGGAGATTGATTGGACTCTTGGCATACACAAGGAAGGCAAGCAATTGTCTCTGAATCATGTTGATTTTCAAAGTATACGGGAAACATTCAAGAAGGCCTGTGGGAAATCTGGGAGGCATCACTTGGAGTTTATTGCCAAAACACAAAGGTAAAATATGATTTAGAATCTGCCGATCTTTTCTTCAATTTCTTCCAACACCCAAGAAAGCACCATTTTTATATGGTAGTGCCAGAATGACGTTGTAAATATTATGGTCCAGGAAAAATGTGACCAACAAGGATTTTTGTGGGTGACATGTTTGTCTAGATCAACTGTATAGCTGAGATGAATGTAGAAAATTTCTGGGTATCAAGGACCCTGTTTCAGGTTTGAGATAAAAACAGACGTATCTTGAGCTAATTAGCAGATAAAAGAGAGGCCTGTATAAAGCTCCATGTATAAGTAAAAACAGACTATAAGAGACATATCAGGTAGCAAACAGATGAGAAATTCAGTAGAAAGGATAACCTGATAAGCAAGACCATTCTAGAGGGTGGTTATCACCTGTGGATTTTAGACAGATTAGTGAGGATCAAGTAGATTATAATGATCCATACAGTCAATGTCTGTGGTAAATCCCTTGTGTCCAGTAAGCTAATGAATTTTTGCTCCCAGGCCCATCTTTTGAAGGTGTTTTGTAAATTTTCCTTGAGCACAGGGATTGTGAGGTCAGAAAGGGAGTGGCTGTTGTGTGGAAACTGTTCTCCAACCTTTGCTTGTGTGATTCTGTTCTTTATGTTTTTCTCTATGATTATTCATCCTTATGCATGCTTTTTGTCTAGTTTCACCCACTTAGTTTCCACAGGGGCATTTGGTACACTGGAAGTGATATATCACCTTCTGTGATAGACGTGTGAATCCATAGATTCTGATGGTTTTCACTGTGCGGGGTGTTGATTGTTGTGTCATTTCTATATGCCAAAAAAAATCTCCCAATATACATGTTTGTGTGAATGTGACTATGCCAGTAGATTTGTAGTTCACTATAGAAAAAAAAGAAGACATAAGAACCTTTCACAAAGTCCTTTGATACTTGAGACACCCTTTGCCATGAAACTTAGATATCATAAACACAATGAAACATTCATTTGAACACATAACACAGTTCCTTTGACTTATTGCTGTCCAACAGGATTTCTTTCAACTAATAATGTATTCATATATCATTAATACTCAAGAACAATTTGCAGCAGTTGACCGCTTCCTTCTGTTGAGGCAGAATAATATTAATGCCCAGTGCTTCTGCAACATTATTCATTTGTAGTTCTCAAAGGAGATCAGCTGGAGAAACTGAGTCATAGAGCGGCAATGTGAGTAGTCCCATTTCACCAGACAAATACAGAGCTGAAAATAGAATCTAAGGTTTTTGGAGTTGACGGGTAAGCCTCCATAGCAGACAGCGCTGTGTCTGCATTTCACATAGCCATGCCTAATTCTAGTGTTATCATAGGTAGCACTGATTCTAGTGTAAACCTACCCCCTCCCACAGGGGTGTGACATCCCTGAACTCTCCAAAGTTATAGGAGAGTGTGTCCACTCTGAGGAGGGAAGTGTGCATACCCCTGCCTGCAACAAAGCTGCATCCACAATTATTTAGGCCTGGAATAATGTTTCTGCTATTTCAGTGGCAGGGCATTAGTAGTACCCCTGTTTCCTTCACTCTTTTAACCTCTGGCACATCGTACGGTGTTTTGATTTTGTTTTCGTAACTAGCTACATGTCTATGGCATGAGAAGAATTGGAGTGGACAGTGTTTAAGTCTCGTGTAAAAAGTTGTCTGCAAATGCAGGGCACTGAACTCAAATGCTCAAGAGGCACTTTCCAGTTTTTTGTTCCTAGGAAATCTTACGAGTTTTTTAAATTAGACCTATATTGACCTTCTATATGTATAGTTCAAATACACTTTACACTGCTTCAGATAGATCATTCTGTATGTGAAAGACTTTTTGTTCTAATGTAGCCACTTCTTAATTTTACCTTTTTTCTACTGTCTCACAACAGGTTTGGACTGTTTTCTGCCAGATCAGTAATTGTTGATCATACTTCCTTTTCCGGTTTGCTGAAGTCTCTTTTTCAAACTTCCAGGATGTCTGTCATTTGGCAGAGTTTTTGTTGTTGTTGGTTTGTTTGGTTTGGGTTTTTTAGCAGACAGGCACACTTTTTTTGTTGAGGGAGTATGCATGTGGCAACATAGCTTCAGCAGAAAAGGAAAGGGAAGTTATTGCTGCTCTCTTCTGGTTGCCTGTAATAATAAATCATAACTTGCCATTCCCTAACTAGTGAGTAGCAAGTTTTCTTAATGAGTTTATATGACCCAAGAAGTTTCAGTTTACATACCCTTTCCCTTAGTGATCTTGCCTGTGGAGAGACTTTTCCTTCCTGAAGTTACTCAGAGGTTGCAAAGATTGAAGCTGAATCTTCAAAGGACAGGAAAAGTGAATGTTGTCTCATCCTGTTGCTGTAGTGGAAATCCAGCTGTCGGTGTTTAAATAACAAGGGTGTTAGACTTGGTGTCCATCTGTGACGTGCTGAGCATACCACCCAGCTTTACTCTTCATTTTTGAGCTCTAGCACCTTTCAAGAAATGAATATTGTGTACACATATATTTGTACACAAATATGATAATGGAAGCTCAAATCCTTAAATAAATACTTTGTCCTTATTCAGTCAAAATTATTATTCAGAACTGCGCATGGACTTCAGGATTTGCCCTGAACTGTGTATATACTTTCTTTATGAGATGAAATAAAACATATGGAAACAAAATATTTTATTGGTATATAAATGCAAAGAGTGTGAGACTTGATTACAAAAACAGCAAGAGTAATTTTAATATTGATGTTAGAGATGAGGAAGTAATGCTATATTCTCATTTTAGATCTGATATTTAAAATATAATAAAGCTTATTTTTTGTTCTAACTTGATTTTATTTCAGACCATTTTCACTAATCTGTTTGATCATTCTTAAACTGGGTTCTGGATTTCAAGTTCTGATTTACACATTAGTTTATACATACAAGAGAATTACTTTCATAATTCATTTGAGACTATGTCTTTCATTAGCCATGGGCCATTAGCTCAATGATGGTAAAAACCCCTGAATCTTACACTTATCAACCCTAGTGTATAAGTTATTTCACTCAACACAAATTTTTATAAATATCTGTTTATGTAAAGTGATTTTAAATTATATAAAATAAAACCAGAATTATGTTTAATCCATCTTAATCTGATTCCATGAAAATCAGGAATCTGAATATTCAGGCTTAAACATGCCTCTTTTTGCAAAGATATTTTAGCACATATGATTATGTGGAGGGATCCTCCAGACCAGGGCTAGGAGCCACACCAGCAGGTAAATTATTTGTTTTGTAAATTAGAGTGGTGTTTGCAGTGCTTAGTCTGATCTAAAAATGGTGCACCCAGTGCAAAATCAGATCTTGTTGGATGAACCCTGAGTCTAGACCAGGGGTTTTCAACCTTTTTTAAGCTGTGCACCCCTTCTAGGTATGCTTCTGGCAGAGTGGGGGTGGGAGGGAGGGTGGCAGCAGCTGGACGCAAAGCAGGCGGGGCTTGCACATGGCAGCAGCGCAAGGTGATGAATGGTGGCAGCCACCGCTATGTGCAGGCTTTTCCCCTGTCCCCTCCCTGGGTGGTGCTTGTGTGGCCCACAGAGGGGAGCCACTGCCCTCGCTTCCCCCCCAACCCTGCTCCTGGGGGTACACATACCCCCAGTTGACAACACCCTGGTCTAGACCAATAGGGGTAATTAGATTTAACAAACACTTGTATGCTTACCACTGTACTCCAGACATCCCAATGTTCATTGCTTCCTGCCCCCTCCCCACTGCCCCCCAGCCTCAGAAGGACTGTCTGTGACTCAGCCAGAATCCACTGCTCTGGCTTAGTCACAGACCAAACCCCTTTTCCTATCAGGTCTGGGGCTGGGAAAACCTAGCCTTTTTTCACAGCCCCATAGCTATTGAGCTATTCATCTCCCCAACCCTGAGCAGGCAGGGAAAATCCACCTGCTAGCACCCCATGGGGCCCATCAAACCTGGGACTTGCATCCTCATGGGTGTGAATGGCTGTGGGCACCAGCTATGGGTGTGTAAATTCCTTCCCTCCCTCCCCCTAAGTGGTAGTTGAAAGTCTGTACCTGCAGGCCCATGCACAGACCTGAGGGCACCAGCTTGAAGTCCCAGGGGGCAGGGGTAGATTCCCCACCCCCTGCAGCACCTCAGAGCCCCATGCCTGCAGTCTCACATACAGAGGTGCAAGCTGTCTTGAAGTTCTATGCAGGGAGTGTCGTCCCACATGGCACTTGAGAGCCCTGCACCTGTAGCCCCTTACACAGGGCTGTGGGCACTAACTTAAACTGCTGTGGGGGAGAGGTAGATTCCCCCTGCCTCCCTGCAGAGCCCCATGCCTGCAGCCCCACGTGCAGGGCTGGTGCCACCAGTTTTGAAGTGCTGCATGGGGGAAATGCTCTCCTGAGAAGGACTTCTACTCTACTGGCAAAGGCAGAGTTGCCTGTGGCCAGAACCCCAGGATCACTGTGGTCAAAGCCCCCACTCCATGGCCAGAGCCCAGCTCTGGCTACAGTGGTGGGGCATGGTCCCATCTGCACCACAGGCAAAGCACCTCTCCAGAGCCAGAGCCTCTGCTTTAAAATACAGCAGAGGTTTGGAGAAATGGGGTGTTGTTAGGAGGGGAGGCATGGTTTGCTTGGGTGACAGCCAGTCAGCCCTGACCTGCTCCTTCTTTACTGTCACCTGTCCCAGGCAGACTATGGATCCCGCAAAGCACTCTGGGATGCATGCTTTGGTCCCCTGGCTGGATGCCCCCTGCAGTGCAGTCTGTCTGTAGAACAGGCAGCCAGCCAATGAGCACTTGCACAACCTTAAAGAGGTAGGATTTTCAACCACTTAATCTAAACTGTTAAACTTTCCCTGGTTCATCTGAACACTTTTATGGACCCTAAGCAGGATAAGCTACCACAAGTCAGCTTTCATTTCTAATGGGATAAATGTATACACACACGCAATTACCAGAAAGCAGTTGATGTGCTATAAATCCCTGCCATCACGTATCTCATAGTCACTGGTTTGTTTGCCCATGCCTTAACTGGACCTTTTTCTGTTAGGCTTAAATTAATAATATAGGAGGTAATATCAATGAAATAAGCTTGCTATAATTAGATATAAGTATTGGTGCATTTTTTGCACCAGTTTAAATCAGTGTTAAATAATTTGTTTTAAGATAAACTGGTATAACTCTTGTGTTCGTACAAACCCTTAGGTTCTGGTCCTTCATAGCTCTGGTTTGGATCCTACTAAAGATTATGTCTAGACTAGGGTACTTGGTGATGTATGTTTATGGTCAGCTGACACGTTCACTTACTTCATTTTCAAAACTTTGCTTCTTTGTAGATACAGGGAATAGCATTTTTTTTAAATATATGAACCCTCTGTTCTCACCTACAGACAACCTGAAGTAGTTAACCTTTTGAAAGGTTAACTGCCTTTTGAAAGGCTGATATGTCTCTACTAATTGCAAATTTATGTTTAAAATCCTGTTATGTAACATATTTTCAAATAAGATCTATTTTCCATTTCCACACAAGTTTGAATACCATGACAAAAATAGGTTCTTCTCCCTTTCCTTCTCTTCCTTGCTGTCTCCTCTGTCTTTCTCCCTATTCAGCATTTGGTAGTGCCTAGCAGTGAGTTTTCATAAATTTAGCCTGTATCATGATTAGTGGGGTTGAATCTGTTGTCACAATAACTTATTTGCAGCATGGTGCTTCCCAGAGGACAACTAGATTGCTTGGTATGTAGTTGTTTTGATTAGTGTGTTTTGAATACTCTAGGATGTTCAGCCGTGTTATTTATTTCGGTTTGTATACCACTAGCTAGTTCTCCTGCATTCTGTATGGGCTTACTGGTACCCTGGTAGGAGTTGCTTGTTTTAGCCAATTTAGCCTCAGACTTGGTAACTGTAGGTGGACTAAGACAGACAACAGTAACTCCACATTTATCAGCAAGCAAATTTTACTGCCAAGACAAATCAGCAAGGAAGCTTGATTCTCCCCACATGAAAAGTGTATTTGGGAACTTGATATTTTCCAGGTTATTATAGGCCTTCAAAGGCTTTTCTCCCATAAACCCTGTATTAAGATTTTAGGAAGAGAGAGTAGCTGGGTCACTGTTTTATTAGATTTAAGGTTTTAATAAAGTTGCAGCTACTATACAGTGAGTGTTATTTGCAATGTTCACAAAATAGTACTAGCAGTATTTTGTGTAATTAAAATACACAACTATACCTTTTTAAGCAGACCATAAAATACCACATTAATGTCATACTGTTGGAATTGCTTACATTTACAAAATAATGAAATGTATGGATTAGGTGAATATTCATTGAATTGTGCACATGTGAGGCATTGAAGCATCCTTATCACTTTTGGGGGGCTTAAATTGTTTAAAATGGCTGAAATATTTTTTTGAATCATGATATGAAGATCTTGCATTTTAAATACAAGCCAAACTTTTTCAATTAAAGTTCTAAAACTCAAATGATTGAAAATTAAAATGGTGACAAATCCTAGATTTTAGAGGCATTCTGCTCTAATGTATCTGTATGTGATTATTTTCTGTAGTTGTGAGATATTACAGTAATAATCAGAATTATAGATATAACTTTCAGTAGATCTCTGATCAGTATGTCCTAGAGCCCATAGAATTGGGCATTCTAGAATCATATTTTTAGACATTTCCTTTTGCAGTGCAAGAATTGATTCATATCATATTGCTTTCTCTACTGCAAGCAGGAGTTTTACTAGCCACGTATTGATCAAGAAATGGGCAAAATCATTCTTTGTTGCTATTCGAAAATTTTAACTGTTGTATCTATTGTTTCTGATATTTGGTTTATCACTTTTGTGTGTATTAGTCAAGATAAGCTGTGGTGTAATTGTAATGTCAATTCCTAATGAAGGATGTTATATGTGTGCAGATTGTGGTATCATGACAGAGTATCCCACTCAGGAGACAGTGAATCTGCTATGGAAACAACACCAACCCAGACAAACTTCCTCCACACAAAAACCTGCTCATGATCTAGTGTTGTTTTTCTCAAGGAAAAATTCTAATGTTTTCTGAATGTTTTCTCATTCAAATTCTAATCATAAAGCAGAAGTGAATTCTTCTCAAGAATGCACCAGTTATTCAATTTTTATTGGCAAGAGTGAAATGAAAGTTTGAAAGTCCTGAGAAATATGTACCGGCAGTTGCTGTCTCCTTCAAGAAGCAAATAGAGTCTTTGGGAGAAAAAAACTCTAGGTCCTCCCTCTAAAAAAGTCTTCAGGAAAACTTTTCCCCATAACTTCCAGACTTTGCATTTTTCTCCTTCGCCTTTATTTCCCAGCCACAATTTACATACAATTCTCCTGAGAATATGCTCCTGTTTTGTAGCATATTGATATGCTAATTAAGAGACGGTACTATTCTACAAAGTAACTGTCATAGTTTTTAATATTTTCATATTATATTTTAAAATATGTGGTATCGCATATTTATGTACATTAGCTTCTCAGTTGACATTACAGACCATGTTACAGTTGATAAAATACATTGAAACTACCTAAAATAGTAAATATATTTGAAAGTAATGGCCAACATTTTTAAAGAGGTTCCAGGCTAGCTTACATTTGTAAATATAATAGCAGTAGATTCTATCCCTTCTATGAATAGATAATTAAAGTTTACAGTTGTAATACTGTATGCCTAAATTATCACCCATGCATGTAAACACATATTTTTTTTAACTATCTTGTACCCATTCTAGCTTGCCACTGTGCCCATTGTTCCTGCATTTTCTAATAGAGAATGTATTTGAATTAAAGACAATGACTGGATTATTAGATTCTGTACCAGCTGGGATGGAGCTGCCTGCCCAATCAGGACAGCTCCCTGCACCCCACTTCCATCCCCACATCCTTCCCCCTGGGGCCTGGGGCCAGCCTGATCTTCCCCCAGCTGTGGGGAGCTGCTCTCCAAGCTGGGACAGCTATCTGCCCTCCAGAGCTTGGGCCTAAGCCCCCTTGACGGCAGAGCAAGTCAGGAGCAGCCCTGGACTGGGCTGCTCCTGTCCAGCTCAGTTTGCTTCCAACAGGGTATGAGTATAGATGTGTACCCAAGAGTGTTTGAATGAGCCTAAATTTTCTACACAGAAAATTCAGGCACCTTAATTGCATCTGTAGACACACACAATGGGAGCTATATCTACTGGTCTGCAAGTGGCCAGAGAAGCAAAGTGCAAAGGCCCTTGTTTTATATCTGTGACGAAAAGCCTTTTCCCACCCACATGTATAGTGGGCGTAGCATGTGTATTTACAAAATTATCCTGTTGTTCTTGAAACTTGCAGATTAACTAAGTTATATCTAAATGACATGATGGAAGAATGTTCACCCATATACATTAAATAGTTTTACATATCCAGCATATTTTTTAATTCTTATATTTACAGTTCACAGCCTATAGATATGGAGGATGTTTGAAGGCTGGATTAGCAGTTAGATGGTTGCCCTGCACCGGTGGGAGGGTAGTAGGACTATATTTTTATATTAGGAGAGTCGAAGGGACACAACTCTTGTTAAAGAAGAATGGCCCTAATCATGGACACAAACCTATTTATAAGTTACACTGGGTGTCTGCCTGAGATGCTACTGTGCAGTGGTTACTGCACATTAAATGTGCAGGAACAGAATTACTGCACAGTTGCACTGGCGAACATCTTTTAAGTGACATTACTGCGCAGTAGACTAATAATACTGCACGGTAGTGTATTAGCACCATTAGTACTGTGACATGCTACTATGCAGTATTATTAGGCTACTGTGGAGTAAGTGTCTCATGTAGACATGCCCACTGTCATCCAATTTAAAAACCCCTTATATTGCCAGGTCAATATATATATATATATATATATATATATATATATATATATATCCCATAAAGTAAATGGGATTCAGGTCCAGTAAAGTATGACCATAGGTAGTAGTAGTAATAGTAATTTATTTACAGCTTTTGCTAAAATAATACAGTAAAATTGACAGAACAATTATATATCAATGTAGTAATGAAATTATACCTTTTATTGATTTTGATAAAAGCATACGATAAGATTACACATTCTACCAGTTTAAACAAAATTAAAATCGAACATAGTATACGATATTACAAAAATAGATATAATTAAGCAATATACAATAGTAATATAAAAGTAAAAATAGGGAGTTCTGTTCAGTGTTGACTCTTTTTCATTATGCAAGTAAAGCAAATATACCTAGGGAGTATAGGACAGGCTCTAAGTTGTTAGAGAGGAGCTAAATGATTTTTTCTTCATTATCCCAGTACTTAAAATTTTCCACTAAGGGAGAATTCCATTTTCCTCTCATTCTTCCCACAAGAATATATCCTGTCTGAATATGGGGTCCAGGACTATTTGCCCCTGATGACTGAATATCTTGTTAGAGTGAGTTGCAGTCTCATAATGGCCTCTCATTGTTTGTAGTTTTGTCCATCAAATACATAGATTTCTAGGTTAAAAGATTGCTTTATTAATCTAAAAAAGGGGGAGGTTTGAGAAAATGTTTCTGTCTGTTTGCTGGCATCTTCAATTCTTAAATCTGTCTTGTTTAAAATATAGGGGAAATAATGGGTTTGTATCTGTCAGCACAGTTCCCAGGCCACTAGTTTTTTGCCCTTGTGTCCTTTTTTAGGGGCAATTGTAAGTACAACACATAGTCCCTTAAAAATATGTTTAACACAGCAGTAGCAAAGCAGAGGAATGGAAGCTAGGAGTTAATCAAAAACCAACCTCCTGAACACTAGGACCCAGCTTTGAGGTCACTTGCTGGAAGGGCTGGGTAGATGGTTTGGAGAACTAAATTGGATGGGACGATTGAATCAGGGCAGAGGTGCCATAGGATTGGAACCGGAACCAGAATTCAGACCAGTGAGTTGGTAAAGTCTGCCTGGATCTCACTACAATCCCAAAAAAGAGGACTGAGGAACCCAGAACACAGGGTGTTCAGGAAGGTTCTGAGTTCAAAAATTAAATAAGGCTCTCTCAAATGGGAGCAGAATCTGGAAGCTGTACTGAGAAGGATTTGGTCCTGAGACCAAAAAGGACTGTATTCTATTAAAACAGACTTCATTCTGTATTCTGTTAAAACTTAATAAATTACAACCACTCCTCTCCAAATGGAAAAGTTACTTCAACTACTTTGGATTGCAGATGAGTTATTTGAGCACAGGAAAAGGAGCCAAATCATGAAAGAGCATGTTTGGAGACTACACTTTGCAAGTTAGAACTTATGGTGCAGTAAAGCAAACTTAAAGATTTGTCCTTGAGCCTTCATCTGACTTCTTGAACACTGGATAACCCTTAGTCTCATTTGTGGAGTTATGGATTTACACTGACTGCAAGGATTAAAAATCTAGGAAAAGTGTTGGGAGCAAAATATCTACTTGACCTTTGCTGAGACCACTAAAGTGCTTGACATAGTTGTTTGACCTGGTGTATGAAGCCTCATAGAGAAGCTTGGCATGGCTACCATGAACAGTTCCTAATAGAGCTTTTTGGACAGTTCCCTGATGGTATATGTGGCTAAGCCAAGACTGACCACAATGTCTCTGAACCACTAATAAAGAGAAGCAGGAATGTATTTGTTCTTGGACCAATCATTTAAAGATATTCTATGCAGGTGTATTGGACAGTGTGGCTGGTCACATCAAAGTATATACCAGAATGTGTTCTTTGCAATGTTGGGAATCTGCTCAATGTCTCTATACTGTTAGCAGTCTTTAGTGCTGGCCAAACAAACCATGCAGAAACTCCACATCTTCCGCTCTTCGTGAACCATTTGTTGCTACTGCATCTGCCTTCAGGCTAGCCATAAACTTGACAAAACCAAGATCACCTGTCTCCTCCTGAAAAAACCTGTCCATATGTTAAGCCTTCCATAACCATAGGCAGAAAAGGACTGCTCATCATTTCTGAATTTCAGAAGTATCCTAAGTAATCATGTCTGTATTGATGAGCTCTTGTACCACAAACTAGTATGTGATCTTTGAAATGTTCATTAAGAAAGTGTCAAGTCAATAGACCATCAAGTCTATTGGGCAGAAGTACTAACAGTCATAGATTCATAGATTCATAGATGCTAGGGTCGGAAGGGACCTCAATAGATCATCGAGTCCGACCCCCTGCATAGGCAGGAAAGAGTGCTGGGTCTAGATGACTCCAGCTAGATACTCATCTAACCTCCTCTTGAAGACCCCCAGGGTAGGGGAGAGCACCACCTCCCTTGGGAGCCCGTTCCAGACCTTGGCCACTCGAACTGTAAAGAAGTTTTTCCTAATGTCCAATCTAAATCTGCTCTCTGCTAGCTTGTGGCCATTATTTCTTGTAACCCCCGGGGGTGCCTTGATGAATAAATACTCACCTATTCCCTTCTGTGCCCCCGTGATGAACTTATAGGCAGCCACAAGTTCGCCTCTCAACCTTCTCTTGCGGAGGCTGAAAAGGTCCAGTTTCTCTACTCTGTCATCGTAGGGCTTGGTCTTCAGGCCCTTAACCATACGAGTGGCCCTTCTCTGGACCCTCTCCAGGTTATCCGCATCCTTCTTGAAGTGTGGTGCCCAGAATTGCACGCAGTACTCCAACTGCGGTCTGACCAGCGCCCGATAGAGGGGAAGTATCACCTCCTTGGACCTATTTGTCATGCATCTGCTGAAGCACGATAAAGTGCCATTGACTTTTCTGATGGTTTCGTCACACTGCTGGCTCATGTTCATCTTGGAGTCCACTAGGACTCCAAGATCCTTTTCCACTTCCGTGCCACCCAGCAGGTCATTCCCTAGGCTGTAGGTGTGCTGGACATTTTTCCTCCCTAGGTGCAGCACTTTGCATTTCTCCTTGTTGAACTGCATTCTGTTGTTTTCTGCCCATTTGTCCAACCTGTCCAGGTCAGCTTGCAGCTGTTCCCTACCCTCCGGCGTGTCCACTTCTCCCCATAGCTTTGTGTCATCTGCAAACTTGGACAGAGTACATTTCACTCCCTCGTCCAAGTCACTGATGAAGACATTAAAGAGTATCGGTCCAAGGACCGAGCCCTGCGGGACCCCACTGCCCACACCCTTCCAGGTCGAAACCGGCCCATCCACCACGACTCTCTGGGTGCGACCCTCCAGCCAATTCACCACCCACCGGACTGTGTAGTCATCCAAGTCACAGCCTCTTAACTTGTTCACCAGTATGGGGTGGGATACCGTATCGAAGGCCTTCCTGAAGTCCAAGTATACAACATCCACCCCTCCTCCTGTGTCCAGGCATTTTGTAACCTGGTCATAAAAAGAAACTAGATTGGTCAGGCACGATCTGCCTGCCATACAGTCCTTCTGTATGGATGGGCAAGTTGGACAGTTTGCAGAAGGCACATGCAGCAGCTAAAGAAACTGCACCAAAGATTCCTGCATCTCTTGTTTTGGATTAGTTGGCATGAAATGTTGAGGTTTTTCAGTGTGTTGACTGCATGAGCACTGAAGCATTAATAGTGAAGGCTCAGCTGCCTTAGGCTGAACATGTAGTACAGATGGATCATAGGCAAATGCCCAAGCAGCTGCTCTATAGCGAGCTAGCACTTGGGAAGAGAGGCTGTGTTGCTGTTCTAGAAAAGAATGTTAAGGTTACTCGTATAAGTGGAATCAACAAGAAGTCCATATATTAGTTGACTCATAAGAATCTTTGATGGCTGATGTGCACCAAGGTAAAAGTAGACATGACAATGATCTAGAAAGCTATGTAAGATGAAGGGATGATAACAAAAACAGTGCACAGAAATGCAAGATTTTTGGAGGAGTCTTAGTTGTACATTATCCTTCTTAGTCACTAAATATTATTCATTTTTAAATAAACAGAAATATTAAATAAATAGCTAGTGTTATAATGCAGGTAATGCATAACCTTTGTTTTCAGAGAATCATAGAATCATAGAAAGTTAGGGTTGAAATGGACCTCAGAGGTCATCTCGTCCAACCCCCTACTTAAAGCAGAACCATCCCCCACTAAATCATCCCAGTCAAAGCTTTGTATAGCCGTGTTTTGATAACCTTCAAGGATGGAGCTTCCACCACCTCTCTGAGTAACCTGTTCCAGGGTTTTACTACCCTCCCTTCAAGAAAAACTTGAAAAAATAATATCTCTGCACATACTTATTGCATGTTTATCCATCATATATTAATTATAATATAGTTAAAATAGTACATTATTAAGGACCAACAGTAAATGGGATATATTTCCAAATGTTGTAGTAAACACCTGACTCTAATAATGTAGTATCAATATATGTACACATTATATGATAAATGTCATATATATATATGACATTTACTCTCTCCTCCCCCCTCTTTCTCTATATAAACTATATTATATGATCCTTGTTTAATAATGGGATGACTAGTTCTGTCTACAGTTATGACATATACTGAATATATATAGTAAATGTCATAATTGTAGGTGGAATTAGTCATCCCATTATAAACAAGGGTAATATAACTTAAGCAGTGTAGTCACTTACAGAATCTTGGAAATGATATCGTATCTCAGGCTTTTCTTCTACGATTTCTCTAACCAGAATCTGTGTTTAAAGAGCCACAGATTCTGATTCTGAACTTTTGTTATAATATTTATTCATTAAGCTGAAGATTTGCACAAATTAATCAAGCCCATTGACTCTTTCACATTAGCCTGTTTTTTAATATTTTTTGTTTATGTATTTCTAATCACCAACCAGTTCCTTTCACAAAAAAGCAGCAGACAAGAATGAGTCATCAGCTGTGTTATACAAAGCCCATGTTACCATTTTCTAGGACCAGCATGTTTAACAGTAGAATTGTAGTCCTGACCCAGATATCTCAAGAGGCTGTACTCTTCTCTAGCATCTAGATCTGAGTGTGTTGTTTATTTAGTAATCCAGTCAAATGTTGTAACAATGATGCCATTGCTAACATTACCACTTTTAAACCATGGATCTAATCAGTTTGCAGCAGCATGTGTTGAATAGTAGTAAAACTCTTACCATCTACAAAGACTTTCATTTTTCCTTCTTCCTGACTTGTGAGTGGAGATGCACTTCTCAAAACCACTTGAGTTTCTCTTGGCTATAAGTTGAAAAAGTGTCTGACAAAAGTGGCTATCTGATTCAGATAGAGCACTTGCAGACATACTTGGCTGTAGAACATTCCAAATGTTCTGAAAAGGATCATAAAAGATATCTTCAATGAGCATAGTGTCATTTACCCCTTCAAAAGCTTCAGTGTTTCATCTAGAACTTCTTTGTTTAATAAACCTTCAAATGCAATTGTCACATTTCCCCATTCTGTTTTGTTGGGAAGTTTCAGTGTTACCATTTTATCCTTGCCATGATTTTCTTTTTGTTTCTTTTTAAAGACTGAATTTTTAATAGTGAAAATTTTGCGTATTTTATAAATCCTTTTGTTTTTATAGTTATTTTCTAGTGTGTCCAACTTCATGAAATCATTAGGAAGCAGGTTCAAACCATGGGAATTCCATCCTGTTGAAGTAATTTGCAGATATTTGCCATCTCGATGTCCCTTGCTGCTTTCATATCACTGACCTTGTCACTTAGCAAAGCAAATGCTTTCCTATTTCCAGTCTTCTTTGCTGCTTCATATATTTCATTATTAATAATCAGTATGGCTGTTCCCTCTAATTCTATTCCCTGGTTGAGGTGTTGTTATCCTAATTTTTTATTCTTCCCTCAGTACATTTTTCCACCCTTGTGCAAGTATTGCCAGACAATGTACTTTATGGATTTTTTTGTATTGCTCCATTTAGGGTACACTTTCTTATTCTGACAGTAGAAGACGTTTGCTCAAAGAACACATGCCTTAAGAGTTTAAATCAAAAGTTTAAATACTACCAGCCAATAGCAGTTTTCAGTGACTGATAAAGAAGAATCATCAAAAATTAGGGTTGGAAAGGACCTCAGGTCATCTAGTCCAATCCCTTTCTCAAAGCAGGACCATCCCCAACTAGTTCATCCCAGCCAAGACTTTGTCCAGCTGGGTCGTAAAAACCTGCAAGGGTGCAGATTCTACAACCTGTCTGGGCAACCTATTCCAGTGCTTTACTGCCCTCCTTGTGAGAAAGTTCTTCCTAATATCTATCCTAAACTTCCCTTGCTGCAACCTGAGACCATTGCCCCTTGTACTGTCATCTGCCACCACTGAGAACAGTCTAGGTCCACCATCTTTGTAACCACCCTTCAGGTAGGTGAAGGCTGCTGTTAAATCCCTCCTTAGTCTTCTCTTCTCAAGACTAAATAAGCCCAGTTCCCTCAGCCTCTCCTCATAACTCATGTGCCCCAGCCACCTAACCATTTCTGTTGCCCTCTGGACCCTCTCCATTTTGTCTACATCCTTTCTGTAGCATGGGGGGGGGGGGGGAGCTGGACAAAATACTCTAGATGTGGCCTCATCAGGGTCATAAACAGGGGAAGAATCATTTTCCTTGATCTGCTGGCAATGCTCCTGGGGCACTCCAGTTGATACTGGCAGCCAATTAGACATCGAGCCATTGATCACTACCCTCTAAAGCCAATGATCCAGCTAGTTTTCTAGCCGCCTTACAGTCCATTCATCCAGCCTGCATTTCCTTAGCTTGCTTGTGAGAATGTTGTGGGAGACTGTATCAAAAGCCTTGCTAAAGTCAAGACAAGGGTCTTTGAGTAAATCTGATCTCTTTCATTAGACCAACTCAGATAGCTGGAAAAATTCTTCTTTGCAAATCCTTCATCAGGCTGAGGAAGCATCTGCAGTTGGTGTGAGCTCTTCCTGGATGGAATGAATGGTAAAGAAGCCAGAGGCTGGTATGCATGCAACCTGCCTAATGTGTGACTCCCCAGGTACCTCTCCACTATTTACCAGCTACAGTCATTCCCCACACCTTCCGCTCCCTGCTCTCCTTCCCCCTCCCCTTTCCCCCACCCCCCGGTCTCTCACCCACTGACTCCTCAATTTACATTTTCACTGACTGGCTTTCTTGTATGCATACCAGCCTCTGGCTTCTTTACTATATGAGTTGGTCTACTAAAAGATATCAGACATACCCAGAGAACTTTGTCTGCCTATGTCCTTAGACCAACATGGCTATATTCTTGGTAAAGTCAAGACATATCATGTCCATTGCTCTTCCCACATCCACAGAGCCAGTTATATTATAAAAGGCAATGAGGTTGGTCAGACGTGATTTGCTTTTGTTGAATCCATGCTGACTGTTACTAATCACCTTCTTCTCCTCCAAGTGCTTTGAAATGAATTCCTTGAGGACCTGCTCCATGATTTTTTCCAAGGACTGAGGTGAGGCTGACTCGTCTGTAGTTCCCTGGATCCTCCTTCTTCCCTTTCCTAAAGATGGGCACCATATTTGCCCTTTTCCAGTCATCCAGGACATCTCCCAATCACCACAAGTTTTAAAAGATAATGACCAGGGGCTCTGCAATCACATTGGCCAACTCCCTCAGCATCCTTGGGCTCATCGTGTCTGGCCCCATGGACTTGTACAAGTCAGTTTTTCTAAATAGTCCCTAACCTGTTCTTTCACCACTGATTAGAAGCATATAGCATTAATCTACTGTTTGAACATGATGATCCAACCAGTTATACAACCGCCCTAAAACTGTTCCATCTGGACTGCATGAAAATGTCAGGGGAGACTGTGTTGAAAACCTTGCTAAAGTTAATATTACATCCACTGCTCCCTATCACTGCCCTTCCCCCTCCATTTAAATACTAGTTATGACATCTACCTTGTCATAGCAGGAAATCAGATTTGTTAAGCATTATTTTCTCCTGACAAACTAATTTTGCTTTTTCCTGATCACACTGTGTTACCCTCTAGATGCTTAGAAATAGATTCCCTGATGATATGCTTCAGAATCTATACAGGTACTAAGGTTAAACAGTGGATCATAATTCCCTGGATCCTCTTGTTCATATTTTTACAGATGGGAAATAATCTTAAGAACAGGACAGTACCATTTCCAGTTTTTTAGTACTTCACCTAGCCTCCATAAGGTCTCAAAAATAATAGCCAATGGCTCTACAGTTACCTCAGACAGTTCCTTAAGCCCTGAAGGGAAAAAAGTATCTCAACCTTCTCCACATCATTCATTATTACATTCTCTTTCACATTCAGTAAAGGACCTTCGCTTTTCTTGGTCTTCCTCTGACTTCTTACATACTTAAAGAATGCTTTTTGTTGCCTTTTGTGTCCCTTGCCAGCTATTTTTTGATTTATGCTTTGGCCTTCCTGATTTTTCTCCCTAAATGCCCATGCTTTAGTGTTATAAACAACCTAAGTAGTATGGCCAAGGTTCCACTTATTGATTTATTTTTAAAGTTGGATAAAACACTTGACATCCTGCTATAGGTAGTGCAAGAGACTGATAAACAGTTGGCCTTCCATTACTTGTAGGCTCACTGGCTTGGGACAGACATTACACATAAACTGACATTAAGTGATCAGAAACTGGTTTAAGCCTGTAACAGAACAGATGTTCAGTGCACATAAACCAGTTTGAAAATGACTGAAACCCGTTTGAGATAAACCTGGTTGAATGTAGTATCAGACTTAACTGATTTAGGTCAAACCGGTTTATAAAACTTCTGTCCCAGACCCCTTCCTGGTCCAAGTTAAATCAATCCTCCAGCATCCCAGATGCTTTGCAACTTTGGATGGGGCTCTGCTCTGCTCCAGCCCAGCAGGGCTGGCCCCTCCCCTCTGCTCCCTGGCTGCAGCTTTGGCAGAGACTGCAGGTACAGCAGCGTCTGCCTGGCTTCCTCCTGCTTCTCCCCCCCCCCCACTCCCTGCTCAAAGAGGGATTTCCCCATCTCCTCTGCCTTACACAGACACCTCTCAGCATACCATATGCTGGCTACGGTGAGAGAGGGGACAAAGGCAGACAGGACAGTGTTGGCTTAGGGCTTTTTTTGAGCTAATCAGCAGGTAGCTGGTAGTGGCCTTCTGTTCCTTCCTTGGAAAAAGTTGTTTAAGAAGAGCTTGAACTAATGAGAGAGGCTGTTGTTTTGCTAGTGGGCTGATAAATGCTAACAACTCCCTGTGTAACTCTCTGCTGTGTAACTCAATGCTCTGTTATCAACAGCGGGGGGCAGGGGGGAGAACCCCTCCCTAATCAGAGCATTTTGCCAGGGCGTGGCCAGGCTCCCCAGCTCAGCACAGTGGAAGAGAAGGGCATCTAGCCTGAGCCACTGCAGGCATGTGCCTGCATTTCTTCAGTCCAGAGGGGATGTCTGTACTGTTAGAAACTGGATTAACCTAGCCAGGTTAGACTAACCTGCAAAGATTAGTCTATTCAGGCTCAGGTTTTATGAATGTCTGTCCCTAGGCACTGTCTATTAAGAGTGGATTGTTAAATCCTGGAAAGGCTTTGTGGCAGACTTGAGCATGAAGAGCATGGACGAAAAATGCCAGGTTCCTCACCAGGGCTGCAAGTATATCTGGTGCCAGGATACCTGGCCCTAGTTGAGAAAGAGTAAAGCATCCAAAGCTTCCTAAAACAATTCCAAAGGAAAAGTCTCTTAAAAGTCTGGGTATTTTCAGTAAAAGTCCATTCTACTGATAGTCTCCATATCTGCATTACTATTTTGCACTTTAGGCAAAATTGGGCTATTTGTCCTTGATAAATTGTTTGTGTTTATGGAAAGGCTCCTGCAGGAGCACAAGGAAGATTGCTTACATCCGTCATGCTAGAGAGTAGTTCCCTGTATGCACCCTGGCTGTATAGTGAGAAGACCCTCCTGACTCCAGTCATCAGGAATAACTAAACTGTTCACTTGGGGACATGAACCTTTTCAACTCAAAGACGGATGAGACCTACAGGCTGTTCACACTCCTTGGGCTTGTATACGGTAGTCCCCACAAGAAAGCAAGCTTCTTCAGACAGCATCCCTCTGATCTCTATTATAATAACCTACAGAAGGTACAGCCAACAAATTAAAAACATTACAATACAGAGAACCTACTGCCTCTTCCTTGGCTACAGTGCACTGGACATACTCTTTTCACTTTTCACCTGAAGTCTTCATGTCATGATTAAGAGTCTGGCAGAAACTTTGCAAAGTCTTTATCCTCTCTCCTACTCATGTGGCAAATATCTTTCATTTTCTGGGAGAGCCTGGACCAAGATTAGCCCAAACCAGGATGCCCAGGAGATTGTCAGCAACCCCTTTTTGCCCTTCCTTTGCCTCTCTTTATCTCCACAAGACAATCTTTAGGAAATGAACTCTGTCTTTATTTTTGAGCAGGGCAAAAAGTGCAAATTAAATTCAGGGGCCCAGGTTTTATTCACATTATTTTCCATTTCCAAAGGAAGGGTTTGGCATCACACTCCAAATCTTTGACACCTCAACAATATATATCCTACTCACAGGAAATAACTCACATTCTTAGTAAATATATCTCACTATTAGTACAGAGTCTTACCCTTTGATTTTTCCCACAACACCAAGAGCACTAACCAAGCACTCAGCAGTTCCTGAAGCTCCTTTAAAGAGATGAGATTCCGTCCTATATATACCCTGTTGATGGGTTAATTTGGGATATCCAGCAAGTGACCAGCTCTATTCAAGTGTCAAGTTCTTTGCCAACTGGGGCCGTGAAGTCAGCAGGGAAAACCCCATACATACTGCCATTTAAATCATAAAGTTGCTATGGTCCATAGAATCATGAAGTCATAGGGTTAGAAGAGACATTAGGAGTCATCAGGTCCAAATCCCTGCCTGAACAAAGGAATGCTATGCATACATTATTCCTGTACAATGCTTATCCAATTAATTGAAAGAGATTTCACAAGTTTCCTCCAATGAAAGAGACTCCACAAGTTCCCTGGACAGTCTGTTTCACTGCCTCACTGTTCTAACAGTAAAAGAATTCTTCCTGGTATCTAATCTAAATCTACTGCTGCAGTCTGAAGCCATTGTTTCATATCCTGCCCTAGGCAGCAGGGAAGAACAGTTGTCCTCCCCAGTCTTTATAGCAGCCATTCAGATATTTGAAAACTGTTATCATGTCACCTTTTCTCAATGCTAAACACACCTAGTTCTGTGCCTTCCAATCCTTTTATCCATATCGTTTTATCCTTGTTAAATTCCATGTCAGTGAGAGTTCATCTTCCATGAAAAAAAATTGTAAAACAGTGAACCTCATCAACCAACTTCAGGTTTACCCAAAGACACTGCTAAAAGCATGCCTCAGAAGTCTGAGACCTATGGTTTCATGCACCTACATGATAGTTTGCCAGACTTCACCTATAGTACATGAAGGCTGATTGAAATCTGCCTAACAGGCACCAAATGGACAGAGTTGGTCATGCTGCCCTTGTTAAATTGATAGGAAAAAAACCCTCTTCAGGTGCACAACAGAATACCTTTCTGTACACCTGTACCTGTCAGGGCTTTGATAATAGATGCCTCCAGACTCTTGGAAAGACCATCTAAATCTCCTTCAGACTTTCATGAAGGTCATCTACCCATAAATGTCTTGGACCTCTGCCATATGCCTGGCATGCAAAGCATTTCTTCCTTTTTTGATGGATCCAGATCCAATTGCTGAAATATACTATGCATGCTAAAGACTGGAAGGAAGCTGGGTATCTTCAGCTCATTTAGGAGAACATTTGGTTTTGGATAGAAGCAGATTCAGAATTTTACAAAGGAAGGTGTGAAAGCAGTGACCAACACTGTAGGGGTGGCTGTACCCCCACCCACAGCCTCCTAGGTAACAAGACCATGCCACAGGAGCAACAGTCGGGGATTTTCTTAAGTCCCTAGAGTAGATAAGAATTCCCTCCCCACTGCCCCTTCCTGCTAAGAGGAACCTCCCCACCCCTTCTCTCCCCCCCACTACTGTATCCACCATCCCAGGGGAAAGGGAAGTTCTGGAAGCATTCCAGCTAGGCGGCACATAAACTGCACTCAGCCTAGGACAGCAGCATCAGGCAGTCAGGTTCCCTTTCCATGTGCCTGCTCCTGGGCTGGCAAGGAACACCCATGGGACCAGGCATGGTCTACTATGAATGCAGAACCCACCCACCACAGCTCTCACTGTCCTGGGCTGAGCCCAGTTCTTGTGCAGCCTGGTTGGAGCCGGACAGTAGCTTCTGTCACCTCCAGAACAGCAGGAAAGACATGTAAGGGAGGCGGAAATGGGAAAGAAAGGGAATGGGACATGTTTCTTGAGCATGAAGGGAAAGAAGAGGGGAGATCCAGTATAGGCTCCTTATCTGATTCCATGGACCCTAAAACTTTTTGAGAGAATTATCCTTGCACATGTCCGCGAAGGGCCAGCAGGGGAGATTATGCTTAGGGGCAACCAACATGGGTTCATTAGAGGCAGGTCCTGTCAGACCAACCTGGTGGCCTTCTATGACCAGGTCACAAAATCCTTAGACACAGGGGTAGCAGTGGACATAGTATTTCTGGACTTTAGGAAGGCCTTCAACACTGTCTCTCACCCCATTCTCATTAAAAAACTAGGGGACTGTGGCGTCGACACCTACACAGTCAAATGGCTCACTAACTGGCTGGAGGGCCACACCCAGAGAGTGGTGGTGGACAGGTCTTATTCGACCTGGAAGGATGTGGGTAGTGGAGTTCTGCAGGGCTCGGTCCTCGGGCCTGCGCTGTTCAACATCTTCATCAGCGACTTGGATGAGGGGGTAGAAAGCACACTGTTCAAATTCACAGACGACACTAAGATGTGGGGGGATGTGGGCACACTAGAAGGGAGGAATAGGCTGCAATCAGACCTGGACAGGTTACAGGGGTGGGCAGATGAGAACAGGATGGGTTTCAACACTGACAAGTACAAGGTGCTGCACCTGGGGAAGAAGAACCAGCAGCATACCTACAGGCTGGGGAACTCCCTTCTCATCAGTGCAGAGGCAGACAAGGATCTTGGAGTCATTATTGATGCCAAAATGAACATGGGCCGACAGTGTGGGAACGCGGTCAGGAAGGCCAACCGTACCTTGTCATGCATCCACAGATGTATCTTAAGCGGGTCCAAGGAGGTGATCCTCCCCTTCTGTGCAACACTGGTCAGGCCACAGTTGAAGTACTGCATCCAGTTCTGGGTGCCACACTTCAGAAGGGTTGTGGACAACATGGAGAGGGTCCAGAGGAGGGCCACCCACATGATCAGGGGGCAGCAGGGCAGACCCTATGAGGAGAGGCTATGGGACCTGAACCTGCTCAGCCTCCACAAGAGAAGGCTGAGGGGGGATCTAGTGGCCGTTTACCAACCAGTCAGGGGGCAGGCACTGGGGAGTCCCTGTTCCCCCGAGCACTACCAGGAGTGACTAGAAATAACGGTCACAAGCTGGCAGAGGGTAGATTCAGGCTAGGACTTCACTGTCAGGGTGGCTAGGATCTGGAACCAACTTCCAAGAGAAGTGGTGCTGGCTCCCTGGGGGTCTTTAAGACGAGGCTGGATGAACACCTTCCTGGGGTCGTTTGTCCCCAGTACCCTTTCCTGCCATGGCAGGGGGTTGGACTTGATGATCTGCTCAGGTCCCTTCCAACCCTACCAACTATGAAAACTGATTTATATCTCCAAAGCCCCATGACACAAGGGTCCTGGAGACACTGAGGCAATGTCTGAGCTGCAGCATAGCTCAGACAGTTCGGGTATTCAGATGTATTAGACTTCTTAAAACAGCCTCAGTGATTTTTTTCCTGCCCTGCCTGATGTAGTTTCACAATCAAATCTACATCCCAAACCCAGCACCGTTACTTCTAACAGCCTGTATGCTTGTTGGTTGACCAAAATCTGTTTTCCTGATGTTAAGAAAGTTCTGCTGCAAAGCAAGAAAGCTCCCAGTCAATGACTATTAAAGATAAGTGTACAAAGTTTTCTCTTTGGGTATTTCAGCTGGGTCCCTTGATGATAACCATTTCAGCAATAGTGAACCTTTAATTAGCCCTGAAGCAACCTGGAATTTCTGTCAGCTTGATATAGTCCACATGGTAGAAATGTTTTCATATCATCTTCAGATCCAGGTCTGAACTCTATAGGGGCTAGATCAGAAGTGGGCAAAATATGACACGTGGGCTGGATCTGGCTTGCCAAATGATTCTATCCAGGCTGTGGCTGCTCCTCTGAAAGAGAAGTGTGTCCGCCCCGCAGCTGTCCTGGCTTTTGGTGCTGCTCTCCCTTCTCTTTTCCCCATGCTGTAGCTGGCTGCAGCAGCTGCACCAGTGGCCAGGCAGCCATTCCCCTCCCCAGCCCAGTCTGCTCTGCCATACTCCCTAAGCCCTAGCATATGCTCCAGGGCAGGGAACAGTGAGCTCCTGGCCAAGTTTCTGCCTAGCAAGGCTGTCTGTGTGCACCTCCGACCTTGTAGCTGTCACAGACCAGACAGCCCAGCCCCTGGTGAGAGTTGAAGCTCAGGTATGGTTCTTCCCACTGATGATAGATGAGGGAAGAAGCAAAAGGAAGAGGGCCAGGATATGCAGGCTATCCGAAACTGGCTGGGCATGGTACAGTGCCACACTGTGTTCCCATGCACCGCTTCAGGCCATGCCATGTGGGTTTAGCTGCAGCAGCTGGTGTGTCTCCTGCCTGACTCTGGCATGGCTCCTGCCCAAATGGCCTGGCTGTGTTGCAGGGTGGGGGAGGGGGTGCAACAAAATGCGGCACCAACCTGGCTGGGCCCAGATAACCCATAGCTCCCAGCCCCCTTCCCCCTGCACTTCTCCCACCCCAACACCCCGGCCTGTGGCCAGGCCAGGCTGGTACCATGCTGTGTTCCTGCATGCCACTTTGGGCCACAAGGGTGTAGCAGGCACAGCTCCTGACCACTCTAGCATGTGCTGGGGAGGGGGTGCAGGGAGAGCTTTGGGGAACTTGTGTGTGTGTGTGTTTCTGCACATATGTCTGTGCATGTGTGTCATCCTCAACAGCTCAACAGAACTCATTAAGTGACCCTCCAGCCCAAATAATTGCCCACCCCAGGCTACATTCTTTGAGGACTTTCTGCATACCTTTGTCCTACTTTTAGAGTCTCTGCCCTCTTAGGACCTCAGCCTAGTATTAATAGGATCTCTCACTTCCTTCCCATCCCACCCTGAACCTTCTAGTATAGGGATTCTCAACCAGAGTGATGCAGCACCCTAGGGTACAGCAGGATCCTATTAAGGGTATCATACCACCCATCCCCTGTGTGAGGGGGTAAATGCTCTCCTTCCCCATCCAGCATTCTCTACCTGGCCCAGATACTCCAACAGTGCCTACAGCTGCCTCTCTAGAGACTGCCACCGGCATTGTCTTCTCCCAGCCTTTCTAGCCTCCAAGCAGCCCCCTGTGCTGGCCCCTCTGCTCTGCTAACAGCACTCTGCTAGCAGACATCCCTTTACATCATCATGTTTTGCACCTTGGCTTGTCCCTTCCACACCTCCCACACTTCTGGGACTGGCAGCCATGGGAGCAGTCACTAGCATGTGAGATCCTGCAGGAGCAGCCTCACTGGCAGGGGCTGCCCCTGCCTCCTGAGATACAGACTAGGGGTGGTAAGGGGGAAGACAGTGGAAAGAACAGGGTGGTGCAGGATGAGGTCCTGCACCACCACCCTGAAGTGGCATCAGCTAGATCAGTAATTCTCCACTTTTTTGGCCTCAAGGTCCCTTTCCATATCTTTTCTGAGTTTAGATCTAGCACAATGATTTTCAACTGCGGTACCACAAAATTCACAAAAGTTATGGAGGGGTTCCTTGAGGCTAAAAAGGTTGAGAATGACTGATTTAGACAGTGTAATAGATTACTATCAATGAAAACTCCCATTTTAGTCAATAATTGCAATGCTTTGGGGAACCTATATAGCTTATGAACTGCTTTTCTACAACAGTGTGTAGCTGTATCAAACTGCCATCACCATATTGAATGTGGGACTTGGTTGCTTTCTCAGATACCTTTTCCCTCATAGTATAATGAAATATACCAGAGAAGACATGAGAAATTTAATTTTAGACTCATTTGAATAGAACACCCAAACAAAGACAAGACAACCACCCATAGCAAACCAGTTTTTTCAGCTTGGAGCAGCAGATGTGATTGATCACATGAATAATGGGACATGGTGCTGCCAGTATGTATGAGTCTGCTGATACCAGGGCTAAGTACAAACAGAAAGCCCAAGGCTGAATTAATTCAATCTTTGCAGGTTAGTCTAAGCTGATTATATTGAATCAATAAGCAAATGAACAGACATTCACTTGTGATTCAGGAAATGCAGCCACATGCCTGCAATGGCTCAAGCCAGAAACTGGGGGAGGGGGCTAGAGCATGGCTGTCTGGTACATAGCCAGCATGGGTTGTGTGTTCGCTTCCTCTTCCTGCTGCCCCCCAAGGTCTCTGGAATTTTCAGTCCACAATCACAACAGCAGGATTCTGCATGCCCTCTTCCTGCTTTCAGGTGCCTCTAGGATTTGTAATACACAGTCACAACCAACATTAAGTAAGCCAGCAGGGCAGGGCAGCTTTGTACTCAGGGGAAGGTGAGTTTCACACCCCTCCCTGGCCCCATACCCCAGCTGGGGTTTGCCTGGAGGGGCCAGTAAACCAGCCCTCACTGCTCCAACTAGGGAGCAGAGGGGTAGGGCCAGCCCTGCTCTCTGCAGCAGACAGCACAATCCAGCCCAGGGCTGGAAAGCATGCTGGGATGCTGGAAGATTCTGGTTTAACTTGAACCCTGAAGGGGTCTGGGACAGAAGTTTTATAAACTGATTTGACCTAAAGTCTGATACTACATTCAACCAGGATTATCATAAACCAGTTTCAGCCATTTTGAAACTGGTTTATGTGCACTGAATTTCTGTTCAGTTACAGGTATCAGCCAATTTCTGATCACTTAAACTGTGTAACAAATGTCCCTAGCCCAAGAAATTTTCATAGTCAGCCTTTCCAATTTTGACTTATTAGCCCAAATTCTGCTTAATCTGCTGCCACTTCACTCCTCTATGATGTCTTTTCTGACCTCTTGGTTGCAGGTTGAAACTGTCAACCAATTACTGCTTTTTATGCATTCCAATGGTACAACAGTCATGATGGTTGTGAAAATTCATGTGTTGTGGACCACACAGAACTGTTGGTTGCTGACAGTGTTCTCTTATGAATCTGATAGAGACCAAAACCATTTGATGTGCTATTTACTATTTTGTCCCAAGGCAAAAGGCATTTATCAGAGCTTGAAGTAAGTTAGCATTGTATTTTAAGTTTTCTTCCTGAGTTGGCTAAAATTTTTGTTTTTAAATATGAAACTCTACCTTCCTTACATACATCTGGGATCTTAGCCTAGCATTAACAAAATCCCTATTGCTCCTTTCAATTGCCCGAAGAAAGTCAAGAAACATTCATATCTTTCTAGCAGAGGAAGTTTTAAATCCTTTTCTTCAGGCAGCAGGCATTAAGCCTGTACTAAATTTCCATCCTAGAGTACTTTTTCTTTTTTCAGTTGGTTCAGAAAGAAACATTTTCTTCTTCTTTACTTAATTGTCTGAGGTTACATAGGCTTCTCTCTGAATTACCTAGTACTGGGACTACCAGAAGCAAGATCCCAGAGCCAGACATATCATTTATCTGATCTGGCATGGAAATGTATGCATACACACTGAATTAGCAGTGATGGTAAATATTGTTCATATAGCCTATATATTATTTTGATGAAGGTAATGTTAAAATATTCATACATAGAAAATATAAGATAAAATAATAAAAAATGTGAAAATATTGCTGAGACAGTATTTGCTGTGAATTAAAGGTAACAGCATTTAGTATGAAGGACGTGCTTGCGTGGTTTTTCAAGGAAATCAAGAGATTCAATTTGTGCAAGATGTCGACAAATATTACTTCTAAAGTATGGATTACAGTGCTTATTTCTGTATTTATGATCTGAAAAGTCATTCATAGTTCCATCATAAAGGTCTCTTTTTCCTTTCAGGGGCATATTCTATTATGTTGAAAAATAGGTCCTAGAGCATTAACAAAGAATGGCTAGGCTTTACACAGAGAAATTGTCCATATATACCCACTTACATGAGAGGAAGTTAGGAACACAGTTTGGTGCCACATATACAATGGTGAAGATACTAGTGAAATATTGGTTCTATAACTATAATTCATTACACTTTCTTTGATCCTGTGTTACAAATTAGGGTCACTCGTGTCAGGAGATTAAAACCTTTTGTCTCTCTTTGATATCAAATTGCTCCTTTTCATTCCCTTTTACCTTGCAGACCAGTGTTATATTCTATAGCATCTTTGCCCTTTCATTCAAATTATTGCAGCAGGCATTTAATTGGTTTAGAAATAATATTATCTAGATATGTTATGGTATTGTTTTAACAACATAGTATATTAGAAATCAAAATAATATTTATAAACTCTAGGGTTAGTTGGGTGAGAGAGAAACCACAAAGAATTCCATAGAGGAAGTGTGGGGTAGCTGAATTGGATAGAAAAAGAAAAAAAAATACATACAAGTCAAAGTAATATTGTACATCAGAAAAACTACAGCAATCTACTGAAAATTAGTAGATGATAGTCTTGAGTAGCTTACAGTGAGCCACGGGTACCAGCTTCCCTGAAGCACAGAAATAGGAACTTGAAGAAACTTGTAAAAGGTGTCCTCAGGGAATCTTCCACTTTTTCACTATGATGCCTTTAATCCTAGAATTGTCAAACCACATGGAAAATAATAGGACTGAATAGTTCAGTCAGTTAAAAGTTAGTATTATTTCTTTTATAAAAATATTGGGTCTTTTTGTATTTCCAGAACTGTTAGGATTTGTATAAACTTTAAAAAAGTGAAGTCAAGTATTGAACTTGTATTAGCCTTTTTTTATTAATTTAAGATCATTATCTCTAAGCAGGCACCATTCAATTGGGAAAAAAAGAATTTAAAGCCAACGTGTTTTTTTTTAACAGATGATTCAACGAGAAGCAGAAGTAAAGAATAAGGTAACTGCTGTGGCGTTGACAGACTCTGTTCACAACGTGTGGCATCAAGAAGCTGGCAAAACTGTTCGAGAATGGATGCGAGAGGTGAGAATGGTTTTAAGAGTTTAAGAGGGGCATACACTAATATGAATGACTCTCTAAACTTTTCTTTATCAACTGATCTCTTCCATTTGTTTAAGCTACCAAAAAGAATACTACTAAACTATGTAGTATCCCTCCACCTGCTTCTGAAATAATTTAAATTACAAACATTTTTTAATTCCAAAGTCACCAGTCAAAACAAGTACAAAATCAACATTGTTTTCTTTTCAACTCTGCAGCAGCGCATAGACAGATATCATTTTAAAAAGATGATCTGATACCAGAGCAGAGATCAGGGAAGCACTCGGGACTCCTAGGGCACCTATACATGTGCAGCAAGGCTCCTTCAACACACTATGATTACAGTGCATCAGATCAGACTTGATTAATCTGGAGCATGGTTATTACTGCACTCCAGCAGACTCCAGCATCTCATGTATCAGCATCCCCATGCTGAAAAATGGTGGCAGGGGCACTTTAACTAAAGCTTGTTCAATGAGCTTTAATTAAAGTACCCCCGCTGCCATTTTTCAGCACAGAGACACTGATACACGAGACACTCTGAGCACTTCAATTAGAGTGGCTCTCAGAGCCGCTCTAATTAAAGCCCCCCCCTCCCCGCAATATGCACACTCCTGGAGCACATGTACAAATGCCCCTGGATTCTGTTTTTACTTGCTTTGTGATGTTGGGCCAGTTCCATAACCTCTTTATGCCTCAGTTTAGTGATCTCTAAAACTGATGTACATTTTTCTATTTCATACAGGTATTATGAGATTTAATTGTTTCTAGCATATTTTGAGATTGCCTGGTGAAAGGGTAAAGTATTTTTATTACTGCTGTACTATAGGAACTACTAGTTGATCTGAGATTAATCTGATACTGGTTTATGGGCAACAAGCACAACTTTCTTTCTGCAGGGGAAGTATAATGAATTGCATTCATTATTCATTTGAAGATTTAAGTATGGGATTGCTGAGATTAAAAAAGAGAGAGAATTTGTAATGTGAGATCAACTAAACTCTTGTTGTGAATCTGTTTTCCTGGTCAAATAAAGGTCATACCTTTGTCATTTGGAATGTTTTCTGTGTTTATCTAGTCCTATTTTGAAATTTAAAACAAAAAGCGTATGTTGGTAATATAGACTAAGTTATCTTTTTTTCTTGTTAAGAATGAGTTTTTATATGGATTTAGTGAAACATTGTTTATAGACTGACTGTTCCTGAGTTAACCTTACAGTTTTATAGGCCATGACTGATGGGAATAGAGAATCACCTGGGATGCAGGTTGACAGCTCTGACTTAAATGTTAAAAATATAAAGAATGGGAACCCCTGCAGGCCCTGTCAAAAAGATCCCCATTTCTGTAGGGGAACTAAAACCCTTAACATATTTGTTACATGGTTAAAATGGGCATTTTAAATCCTATAATTTGAGTCTGACAAGTCCATTTTTCTTTAAACATTTAGTCTGAATGAGACAAGTGCATTACATTTAATTTCATTTACAGAAAGTAGATCTTAAAGAACAAGTTAAATGATTAATGGCCTAAAATGTGGATGGAGTGTCATAACTTAATTTAACATTGAAAATCTCCTATAAGAAGTACTTTTACATATGTGAAGTGTAGGTGAGTGATGTTAAGACTAACATTTCACCTGCATATCTCTTATTTTAATCAGGATTACAGCTACTGGTAGAATGAATAATAATTAAAATACACACCTGATCACTGTCTGTGTAATGCTAAATGCTGTCATTGAAAGAATGAATTGTTAAAAAAATCATTCTTCACTGAAGCTATCTATCCTGTATCACTTGTGGCCTATTTATAGTACCTATAAGAGTTATGATTTTTTAATTTATTAGGAGCCGTGATGAATGATAAAACAAACCATCGATTTACATATCTTAACACTGCTTTCAAGAATACTTATTTCTTACAGAGAAGTGTCACCCTGTATATAAAAGCTGGTTAATTGTGTGCTAATCTTCTTTATTATCTCTAGCTCTCTCATGTAGTATTCTATCAGTAGTTAATATTAATTTAACATATTTAAAATGAATGTAATACCTAATGAAAATTCTACTGCTTTTATCATTTCTACCAACTTACATTTACAATTTTACTTTCAGCTGTTAATTAAAATTAGGCATGCAAATTATGAAATGTATATTCATTTTAAACCTTAAAGGCTTAGTGAAACACAGAAATACTACTATTTTAACCATTTTGACTAAAAAAGTTAACATTACTGGATAGTGTGTTTGTTTTCATGTTTTTTTCCACACAGTTCAATAGTTTCATTGATCTACTGTTTCTTACAAAAATCTGCCATGCTTTGTGAACTTCACTTTCTAATCTCATACAGCAACCCTTCCTTTATGTTGTTTCTGCTCTCCCTGGTCCCAGAACAGTAGGGTTGCCTTGACAAATCTATTCAAAAGCCATTCCTCGGCCTTTATTGGTGGGGACTGAAGCCTTTGAAATTTTCTTCTCGCTGCAACACAGCTGACATCTTCTTCCAGACAGAATGAATTAAGGAAATACAATAAGACACTTGATCTACCAGTCAAGGATCTTTCCACAGTGAGGACGGATTCCATGGTGCACAACTAGGGCAGCAAGCATTTAAAAATACACAATACATGCTTGTTTACCAGAATAGCAATCAACCATTTTAGCAAATGTGATTGATGGGATGATTTTTTAGAAATCTGTCTGGAAATTCATTGGCTCCTTCCAGGAAAGATTGTTTTTGTTTTGTTTTGTATTTTTTTAAGAGAAGTTAATCAGATTTTCAAAAAGCAAAAACTCAGAAAGAGATTTATAACTTGTGAAGCTACAAGGAATTTGTGGCTGTATTTCCACACACGGGCCTATAAAAACACATTGTTTTGTAAGTTAATCTTTAATGCAACAGGCTTTATCTATTTAGACATATGTGTCCTAATAATACTTATTTAATATTGTAATAACAAATCTTCTCTGAACCAGATACTAGTAAGGAGAAAATGTTTAAAAGGTGTCGTAATAAATTCTTTCTAATCAAATATTTAAAAATGAAAGGTAAACTTTTATATGTATTGAATATATATTCACAAAAAGTATTTACATTCTAAAGAGTCTGTACTAGTTCAGTTTATTTGAATTGACAGTTATTTCAATATTCATCTGCAAATTATATTACATTCAGTTACAGATATTGCTTTGTAACTTCACAGCCATTTTCTCAACAATAAGTTGCATCATCACATCCAGAAAATGATGACCTCTTAATACTAGCAAGAGGGGAGATTATTTGTATCTGCCATAAGTAACTATTAATTGATTACTAAGAAATTGACTGGAATTACACACTGGAATATTTTAAGCTCCAGTTCATCAAAGCACTAAAACACTTAAATCCATTCCTGTTTAAAACAGCACTTAAGCACTTTTAAGTTAAAACTAGGTTTAAGCATTTTACTGAATTAGGATCTTATTGTTTTACTTACTTGTTAATGTGAAACTAAAGCAGTGTTTCAGCTAAGTATATAAGCATTTGAATTAAGCATGGGTGTAAACTGCTTATGTTTAGGCATGTTTAAGTACCTGGTGAATCATAGCCTAATCTGTGAAGTCTAGATTTATTCTTGCTTTAGGCTATTGGTTCACTAGAAACTTGTCTGTCTCATATTACAGAACTGTTGTAACTGGGTGTCTAGTTCAGAACCACTAGATACATCTGTAGAATCCATGTTGCCAGACTGCCCACGTGTCTCTGCAGGTATGTGTAATTGTTTATAGTGTGAGTATACGTATGTGGTTACACGTGCCAATGACTGAGCAATTTCATTACTTAAATGTAACTATTTTATCACTTATTTTTAAAATAACATTTTGCTTTGGCCAAATAAGTCCAACAATACTTGTACAGATGAGTGAACAAGTTAAAAGTTAAAAGAAGGTGGTTACTTGCCACATGTCCCTTGTTCTGTGGTGACCTATCTCTGCCTAGGTTACATCACAGTAAGGTAAGTTTCCCATAGTGAAATAGGGTTAGTCTATGCAGTTTTCTTTCACCTGTCACAGGGTAAGTATGGGCATACGGTTACCATGGAGCAGCTGATACACAGTAATTCCCCACTCTCTCTCAACTCACTATAATTTTTTGTTTGTCCATATCCCAAGCGGCTAACTTTTATAATTTTTACAATTTATTTTGACTTTGTCTAGGAATGATATTCTGTTGTTTATTACTGGCTCATGTTTTATAGGCTTTCTTTTCTCTTTGGGTTTAATTAATTTATGAGTTGTTATAACTGGGAGCTTAAGAAAAGTAATGACATAGATTGTGAAAGCCAGGAATTTAGCCTAAATTCCCCAGCAAACATCCAGCTTGATAATAAACCAAGAGGAAAAGTAACATTGGAATGAAAAAAGATCCACTCTAAAGCTTTGATTAATATATATATAGACTGTACAACAATGCAAATCATTAAAATGTAAGCCACAGATTCAGTATCTATTTTCTTCTATGTTGGTGAAATCTTTGGTTAATTTATTATAACACCAGGTAATGATTTCCAAAAAAAAAAAAAAAGTCTGAAATATTGTTACTGAACCATAATTTTTTAGTATCAGCTTTCCAGAAACTACAGGCACAGAAATTACAGGATTTCTGCAGAATATAAAAACAACTTACACTACATCCAATTAAGTAACATATACTACCTATTATATTCATGTTAATGCGAAGACTGGGATGTTCTCAGATGTTACACCCCAGGAAGCAGAACTGTTCACTTTGTTAGCTAAAAGTGTAATGTCTGACTATGCATTTGAAGTCATGAGCAAGTCCTGACCTTGTAATTGAAATTTAGTTAATGTCACAATATTTTGTTAAGGCTTGTATGAAGTGATTTGTATTGTATTTGAGAGTTTGTTATAGCAGAGTCCTCTGAACAGATTTGCATTAGAGCACAGGTAGATATAGCTATAGGATAAGGGCCTAAAACACTGTCAGTTCTGTAAAAATGATCTTCACTGTGTTTTTATTATTGCTGTTCTCTAGTTGGAAAAATAAAAATGTTGCTTCCACTTAACTAGTTTCATAAACCAAACTTTCTGTTTTTTCTAAATTTAAGTTATCGAGCCTTATAAATTAAATGCTGTGTAGTAATAGCAATTTTAGCTAACTTTAAGTTTTAGTTTTAATTCTCTTACCATTGTACATATAATGCTACCATTATACATGCAGTAGAATGTTATGTACAATATAATAGTACATAGTAAAGAAAATTATTTGATTTTTGAGGAGTCATTTTGGTTAAGCAGATAACTAACAAGTGTTTGAATAACAAATAGCATATACTTAAAATACTAAAAGATTTCTAGATCAGCCTTTGTTCTCTTTCTTTATATCTATATTAATATAAAGTCTTTGATTTTAAAAAATCAAATGTCAGCGTATTCAGAATAAAGACTGATACACTTTAACAGTAGTATGAGTTAAGAACCCAGCATTAATTTTAACTTCACATTATTCCAAAGGATCAAGAGACCTTGTTGAGTATAATTTTGATGTTACAATTGGTGAAATCCTGTCTTCATTGAAGTCAATGGCAAAACTACCATTAACTTAAATGGGACCAGGATTTCACCCACTAATTATCTGTAGGGTGTACTTAATGTTGTAAGCATTAACATTATATGAGGTTTTAGAAAACATTGTAATGATTTTGGCTAGTGAACTACCAGTTTATTCATGAGGTTTTAGAAAACAATGTAATGATTTTGGCCAGTGAACTACCAGTTTATTCTCTAGAATATAACCTGAGCTATAAATAATTCCGACATTTTGCAACTGTTCCTAAATTCTCAGTTTCATTATATGTTTTTGTTCTTATTCACTACATTTATTCTGTTTCTTATGTAGACTTCCGTAAGATTTTTTCAAAGGAAAAAAAAAGGAGCAATCACTACAAGAAATGTATATATAAATATTAATATTAATGTGCATCAAAACTATTCATATTGATTTATTAAATGTTACTATATGTTGGAACATTTTTATACAAAGTGATAAATTTGATTTCAGTCCTTTTCTGAAAATTGCAGTACTGAAGTAATCCACAGTAATGAACTGGCAGCATTGTCCTTTGTATTTAAATAAAGGACAGTGTTTTAATCTAACCTGTAAGAGATTTTTTTAAAAGAAATCCTTCTCTGAGAATTCACCTCTCCTTTCTGCTTAGAATACCACCTTTCACTTACATCAATACTGATAAGTAAATTCCAGGTTAAGTGAACCATACTATTACCTTTTGATGAAACTTCATGTATTAGCTTTAAAACGCAGGGTCTGATTTCCAACTGCACTTGCATATCAAGATTCATGGGCAAGTTCTAATTGTTCATGAGTGGTCCTCAGTCCATCTTACGTCATAGTCTTTGGTTTGTTGAGTTAATATATCTAATTCTACTTTACAAAGGAAAATAGGAAAGAAATTTTCATCATCAAACTGAAAAAAACAAAGCTGAGCATCTAGGAAGTATTTTTGCAGCATTTTGATTAGAATATTGGTGATATTAAAACATTTTCTATAATATTTTTATTTATGCTCATATTTGTTTACATAGAAATAAGAACAAAGAAAGGATATATTCTTGCTGCTAAGTATTAAAGTCAGGAAAGTTATAATGTGAGAATCAATTTATGATGAGTCTGCTACTCTATTTAAATGCCCTTTTACAACCTAAAAATATGATATTGCATACGTGTCAATTCCTCAGCCTTTCAAGAATGCTTTCATAAACCTAGCATTGCCCCTGCCTCTGGTCGATATTATTACAGGCACTGTAAATAGTCTTTAAAATATATCAAAACATACAGTCCTATTCTACATAGTACACATAGTCCCAAAAAGTCCCAACCACTGTATATTGGCAGAGTTTCCTCAGTTTCCTGCCAGTCCTGTGATTCTTCTACACTGTTTGCCGAGCAGCCACTCTAGTCCATTTCAGTAGTCCTTCCCAGCGCTTCTCAGCAGAAACTCCTCAGTCTCTCAACCAGGAGTTCTTTCCCTACCCTTTCAGCCCTATGTGCTGACCCACCCTCAGCTGAGAAACACCTGGCCTGTCTCAGGAGAGCTGATCTATTTTTCTTGAAGGGAGACAGCCACTATGTGACATGAGCACAAGGGAACAAACAGATACCCAATGAAGAAAATAGAAAATGAGAAGGACAGAGATTTACGAAGCAGTAGGTGCAGAAAAGCTTTAGAATTTCTACTGGTCAATGAACTAGATGTGAACTTGTAATTTGGTGTAGAAACCCAAAAAGACCAAACAGATTTTAGGTTTTAAGCTTGCAGGCAACATGTTAGGGATAAATACGATACTCATTCCCTCATCAAAGTTGTAGTGAGACCCTAGAACAGTGGTGCTCAACATTTGTAGACTCGAGGCATTCTTCATTCAATTTCAGGCACCCCTCAGAAAAGGCCAAGTCTTAACTTTCACTTTTTTTTTTACTTTGGAAAAATAATATCATTTTTTTCCTGTTAGAAGGAACTCAGAAAGCCCACAACAGGTCAGAATGTTTTTAACCTGGTGGATTTGTATTTGAAATTTCTGGATTTATCTTGTGAATCACATTTGCACAACTAACAGTATAGCTGAGTCCCCAGATTATTCAGAAAGTCATCCCATCAAAGTATTTGTGAAGAGGCTGAGGTAGTTGATTGTCCTCATAAAGCCCCACAATCTTATATAAACCTTAGGAATCTGCAGCTTTGGAAAACATAGCTCCTACTTCTCTAAAGTCTGACCACTTTTGGTAACCACTCAGAATCTCCCTTCATTATGCATATTATGTTCAGGGGCATCTGTCATTTTACTCTAGTGGTCAGCCTAGTGCTCAGTAGGGCTGTGCAAAATGGCTATGTTTCATTTTGGTTTTGGATTTGGCCGTTTCAGAGGACAGCGATTCGTTCTGGTGTTTCAGATCACTGTTCCATTTCAATTCGGCCGAATCTGTTTCAGAGTTTTGACACTGTTTCAGTGCTGATTCAGAGATTTGGATCAGCTGGGAAGAGGCAGGCACAGCTGGGTGGCTGCGGGTTCTCCTGCAGCTCCTCCAGCTGTGCCTGCCTCTCCCCGGGTGGGAGGAGCCATGGGAGAAGCCCCCACAGCTGCCCTGCCTAGCCCCATCCCCTAATGGCCCCAGCCTCCTGGCACTCAAAAAAAAAAAGCCCCGCACTCACGGGCTGCATTAGCAGCAGTGATCAGGGCCTCTGAGGGTTCATAGCAGAACCCCCCTGTGCAGCATCAGGCAGTGGGGATCACCCCCCACATGGCACCCACGTAGCAGCTGCCCCATAGCACAGGTGCAGCACAGCTTAGCAGGGTGCTGCATGCTGTGTGGCTGCTGGGGCTGTGCGGTGCCAGGCTCCGACTGACAGCTCCCAGACAGTGCGTGGTGCCCTGCCGAGCCATGCTGCACTCGCATGATGGGACAGCTGCTGCGCGGGTGCCAAGTAGGGCGGGGGTGGCAATCCCTGCTGCCCTACGCTGCACAGGGGGCTCTGCTACAAGCCCTCAAAGGCCCTGATCACTGCTGCTACAGGCAGTGAGTGTAGGGCTTTCTTTCTTTCTTTTTTTAAGTGTCGGGAGGCTGGGGCTGGGTAGGGGATGGGGCCGGGCAGGGCAGCCATGGGGACTTCTCTCTATGGCTTCTCCAGCTGTGTCTGCCTCTGCCCCAGCAGGGGGATCCACAGGAGAAGTCCCCATGGCTGCCTTGCCCAGCCCCATCCCCCACCCAGCCCCAGCCTCCCAACACTTTAAAGGAGGGAGGGCTGTGGGGCTGTGTCGAACTATTCCTGGGGGGGGCGCCTCCAAAACATTCCAAAACATCTGAAACATTTCTGAAATGTTTTGGATGGTTACATTTTGTTTCAGAGATGTTTTGGAGCCTTCCATTTCATTTCAGATTTGGTGTTTCAGGTGGCAAAACACCTCCAAAATGAAACAGCTGCCAAAATTTAACACAGCTGTAGTGCTCAGTCTATGGCAACATCTAGTTTAGTCTTTATAAATGTTTTATTTACCTTAATTGGCAGTCACCTAACTAAAGTGTGTGTGTGTGTACTAAAGTATATAAATACATATATATACATAAATGTGTGTGTGTATATACACTAAAATATAATATCTGTATCTATCTTCCAAGCCTTATAGATACTATACTTTAGTTCTCAGTCAGTATTCTTGTTTCCTAGCTGATATTCATCTTTTTTAAATGTTCTGGTAATTCACTGGTATTATTGTTAATGATATAGCTACCATATTATGGCTTTTGGGGTCTTCAGCATCAGTTCCTGAATTAATTCCTTAGGATATGAGCACAGGTACATTTGGAGTCATTTTAAAAGGCAAGGGGGGGCCTCTTGTACCAAACCACATATCTGCTTTTACATTCTAACAGTTCCAGGGAAATCTGAACACACGAAGTTCTTTGGGTAAATCCGATATGTTTTATTGGGCCAACTAAAATAATTGGAAAAATCCTTCTTTGCAAGCTTTCAGGTACAAACACCATTCTTCAGGCTGAGGAAGCATTATAATGTGCCATAAATCCAATGTCTATATTTAGTCCATGATTGTTTGTATCCAGTAGGTTGATGAAGTGAAGTGCATAGGCTTATCTGCAAAACGTGTTTTCTAAATTCCCTTTGAGGATTAGAACTGGGAGATTGGAGAGAGGGTGGTTGTCTTGTGAGAAGTGTGCCCCCACAGATAGTTGGGTATTCTTGTCAGCTGTCCCCTCCCTCCTCCCCGCCTTCAGACAAGCCACCTGTGGCCCGGTCCCACTCTCCACCTGGGCCCTGTAGCCACATATTCCAACCCTGGGCTGGGCAGCAGCCCCAGCCCTGCCCAGCTCCTTCCCTCCCTCCCTCCCTTCCTCCCTATGAGGGCCTATGAGGGCCCTTCCCCCCACCAGACTTACCCATGGGGAGCTGCTCTCCAGGCTGCTTGGTGGCCATGTGCATGTGTGAGTGCACACATGGAGGTGGCACCCCCTGCCTGACTAGCCTCTTCCTACTTCCTCCAGCCTCGTGTAGGCTGGAACGCTGCCAACCTGCAGAGAGCTCTTTGCAAAAGTGGAAAATCCATGTTTCTCTGTTAAAATGAAAAATCCATGTATTCTCAGTCAAAAGGGGAAATCCACATTTTTTTCCATTTTTCCATGAGAAACGGAAAACCAGGATCCCTGGGTATCATTACTGGGCACCAAACACCTCATTGAATTGGATGAAACTGTTCACTCAGAACTATTGCTTCAGAACACTCTGGCCTCAGCGCACATTATTCACTTTTTCAAGATTTTCTTTGCAGCCATAATTACTAAAAACTTCCTAAAAGCAAATTAAAGAGTCTAGAGAACAGGGCAATAGCTTTAAAAAAGGCATCCATATAGCATAATATCAGCATAAGGCAAAGAGTGGGTACCACTATAAGGCATAATATAAGCATATATAAGCATAAGGCTGTGTACCAGCTTGTCCAAGTCCTGGTTCCCTCCTACCAAGACTAGAATGGGCCAGTGGGATCATTACTCCTTGCTAAGTGATGGAGTAGTAGCTGTTGCCCCTTCATGGTATTTAAGTAAGATTATATTTGACCATTTAATCTACTAAACACTTTGGTTTACTCACATGAATGATATCACCTGTGTCAACACAGAACTGGCACAGACATCCTTTCTGTAGTACACAAGCCATATAGCTGACATCCTTTGTTGCTGTCATGTTCTACACACATGCAGAACCATTTGCCTGCTTCCACTGAAATTTGTTGCAAATCTCCTGTTGATTTCAATGGGGCCATGATTTCACCTATCACACTTACTCTGTCCCTACACTTCTGTCCCCAACTGGCTGAATTTTACCTATTTTTTCTTATAGTTCAAATCTTCATTTACATAATAAAGCCCCAAGATAGCAACAAACACCAGTGAAGTCAAATGTGCTCTGCATGAGTGTAAGAGAGTACACTCTCAGAGCTCATTACAGCATATATAACCTACAGCAGCTCCAGCCTTCCAAAATAATTAGAGAACAGACATATACATTTTCTCTGTTTTTCCTTAGCTTTAATTATAGCAGACTAGACTGACAGCTTTTAAACGTTTCAAAATCTTTCTCATAATAGAAAGGCTATAGCGATCATAAACCACCTCAAGCTGAGTAAGAAGATACCTAACTCATCCCCATAGTGCCTCTCAGTTTACCACTGCGTCTGACTTTATGCTTTTAAATGTTTTAACACTCTGAGGAAGGGTAGCATGATTTCTGTACTCAGTTCTATGTTTTGATGCTCGTAGTTCGTGACAAGTGTTAAATATGCAGCAGCCTTAATATTAAAAAAAAAAAAAGAAGCTGTGTACATTTTACCATAAAGGAATATTGAACCAGACTATGTATCTATTTTGCTAAAAGGTTATTTCTGTATTCAGTAGTCTTTCATGGAAATTAAGATTACAAAAATCAGTGCTCACTGTAAACCTCTTTACATTCTCTAGCTTTATGTTCTTGTATCTCTGTAAATTAAAGGGTTTTTTTAGTACAAACTTAAACTTTGCAATGTTTTGCCAAACTGGATATACACCTATACTTATCTGCATAATCAAATTTTTAAAGTAAGCATGACATTAATAACATTAACTCACAAATGCAAGCATACTCACAATTAAGGTTGCTATTATGGCCTTATGTTACATTGGTTCCTAAATGTTTGAAGTCTTTCACTCATATATGCCACCTTTGCCATACGTTGTCAGGTAGGGTTTTTGGTTGAAAATATTAATGGCAGTCAGAATTGATGTAGTAAGAATGTTACTGTTTCAATATTTCTTGAGCAGTATTTTTTGTGTGAGCAAATATATTTAATAGGAAATTGGTATGGGATTGCTGGAGCCACAGACTATAGCAGCAGTAAGTTGGCTGTACATGTCAACTAAGTCCTGCCTTAACTAACGTATGTTTTCTTGGAGTGAGAATTCCAGTGGTTTTCTATCCACTCTTCATTCTTTATAACAGGTCCACTTTTAGTCTTTTGCCTTCACGTGCTGCAGACAGCTCTTTGCTATTTCATGCCTACCATTATATCCTTCCCACCTGAATGTGAGCACATTCAGTATATTTTAAGTGCCTTAGCTTTGCTCTTTTTTGAAAGGGGTGAATTCTATGAAGATCCCTTAAAAGATATTCCAGGTTCATTCTAGGAATGCCAGAGCCTCCTATGCTGATGTGAAAATATGACCATGGAAGCAGTCAATGGAATTATTAGGAATGGTGTAGCATAAGAGAACGGGGATGTAAGCAGTCTTGTGGGGTGTGGAATATTCCAAGTATCTGAGCCTTCAGGGAATCCAAATCATCAGTCAGGACTGAGCCAAAGGGGCCAAACCAGGTCATTTGTACTCCAGGTCTGGCCAGAGGTCAGGAACCGGGGAGTCCAAGTGCACAGCAGGTTAAGCGGGGGCAAGGTACTGGACTGCATGGCTGGAGCAAGCCTAAGGCAAGGCAGTAGCAAGGCTGAGCTGCTACAGGGTGTCAGGTGTTGATTAGCCAGAGGCCAATACAAGGTCTGGGCTTATATACTCTGGCAGCCAGCTCTGTAAGCCAGTCAGCTCAGTGCTTGCAGCTGATGCTGGTCTGTGTTCAGGTGTCCCTGCTAAGAGGGCAGATTGCCTTCTAACAGGACCCACTCTCCTTGTAGGTGCCTTCGAGGGGGCCTTGGGCCAGCCTTTTCTGGATGTGCAAAAAGGAAGTATCTGACTAAGCCAGGAGTGTAAACATTCAAGCTCCCAAGACCTATCTGCTGGGCCACATGCCTCCCAGTCTATCAGATAAAATAGTTTCTCCTTCCTCCACCTAGAGTCCAGAGTTTGCTATACCACATACTTATCATGTCCCCAGACTGTGATGGGCAGTGGGGATGTTGTGCTTCTTTCTGGGAAAGGGTTTGCAACATAAAAGGGATACATGAAATATGGGATGGATCTTACTGGTATATGGAAGTCTAAGTTTAAAAACCACTGGGTTGATTTGTTTGACAATCATGAAAGGCCCAAAGAAGTAGTGGTCCAGCTTGGCAGATGGTCAGGCTGATGAAAGATTTCTGTGTGAAAGCCAGACTTGGTTCCTAACAATAAAATTGGGGTGGTCTGGTGACCCCAGTGAGCCTGCTCCTTATATGCTTTCTTAGCCACTTGCAGGTACTGCTTCAGTTGTTCTTGAACTTGGTGCATGTGAGTAGCCAAATCCCTGGCTGTTGGAACCGGACACTATTTCTAGTAAGGCCTTCTGTTGTACCATGATGCAGTGAGCCTCAACAAATGGATGTCCATGAAGTTCTGTGGGGCACTGGAATCCATCATTGCTGACTAGTGCTGACTGGTGAGCCTGAGCCATCACCTGGTGGAGGTGAGAGAGGTGGTGACCCACAGTGGTGGTAACACGTGCAAGAGACAGAAGAGGGCAAGGCATAGAAAGTAGAGGATCATGTCCCATACCAAGCCTGAGCCCCTCTATTGAGGCTCAGTCTTAGACTTTCCTGCCCATGTAGTATCCCTTCTTTTAGCAGGTCAGGTAATAGCCATGTGACCTCACCCCCAACAGTAAGAACTTAGACCTGCAGCTCATCATCGGTTTCTTTTAATCTCAGACAGGCTTGGCTGCAGTGCACCCACATGCATAGCTTCAATTGCCAGATTATCTGGGACAGGTTGAAAGCTGTGGGGTAAGAGTTCCCCCACAGGGACCCCACTGGGGATTCCTGCCTGTTCCACGCTCTTCTTCATCAGCCAGTGGTCAGATGCAGAGATTCACTAATGGATCCAGTTGAATGGGGGCCTTGACCATGGCCAACTCATCTTTTAACCCATCATTCAATCCCCAAGGCAGTTGAAAAAGTTGGGCAGCCTTATTCCATTGAACATCGGCAGTCAGGCAACAAATTCAGACCCCTCCTTCCAGGCTTGCAGGATATTTTCTGCTGTCCATACCCAAACAGGTTCACTGTACAGCATAGTCATGGCCTCAGTTAATTTCTCCAGGTCATCTAGCAGGGGAATGGAGCCCTCCAAAAGTATGAAAGCCCAGGCAAGGCCCTTGTCCAACAGTAGACTGATTATCAGACCCTAACTCTGTTCACAGGGAGAACAGGAAGTGGCATTGTTTCAAGAAAACCTAGAACTTGCCTGGTTTCCCAATCTAGCAAGGGTTTCATTGGGTTCAGGGGGATGTTGAGGAGCAGATATGAAAGGGATAACCAGAACAGCAGCTTGCACCTCCTGGGCCCTCAGGACCACATTTTCCTCCTTCAACTTTTCAACTTGGGTTAGCAGAGCTACACTCTGTGCCTACAGAGTCCCTACTTGGGCCTGTAGGTTGTGCAGGCTGGTCATCAAAGCCTGCATGGAAAGGGGCTGGGGGTGAGTCCCTTGCTGTTCTATAACATGCCTTTGTGATTGGGGCCATGTCCCTACTCTTTTTCACCTTCTTTGAGATATGTGGAAGTCCCAATCCAATATAATGAGACTTCCTAAGTGTTTTGTTGAATCAAAGTTGAACTGAACTCTCTTGCACTCTACTCAGGGCAGAGGAATTGTGAACCTTCTTTTGCATGGGCTAGGGAGGAGAATAGGGTGAAGTTTCCTTGCTTCTTTTCTTACCTGTTATGCAGGTCCAAGATATTTATATCTTTATATCTATGTCCTTGGGTAATTGAGAGAGAGGTTTTCTTCATTTACTCCTGTGAGCTCTATAAAACCAGTACAGCTATGGGACAGTGAAGTGATACATGTCAACATAATTGTTACTAAAAACTGAAATCCTGCAAACACAGAGGGTGTTGACTACCTGCCTGGAGTCATTCAGAAGATGCAGCTCTAAGTTCTAATTGGAAAAATCTTTGTTGCTACTAGTGTCACTGCCAAAAGAACATTTGCATTTCAACTGGTATTTCAGATCTGAGGGTCTGCAGGACCAGTATTTAGAGACAAGAAGTTCTTTACTTGACTACAGTGCAAATTTGATACAGAAGTTTTCACACATGCATAATATTTTAAGCCAGAAGGGACCACTAGATCATTTAGCCTGAGTTCCTTTGTATTACAGGTTTTTGAATTTTACTCAGTCACTTATGTATTTGAACCTAAGAATTTGTTTGGCTAAACCATACCTTCTAGAAAATCATCTTAGTATTCAGCATTTTCTTCTACGAAGAAGTGATCAAGTCTCAGTTTTCTTTTTTTATAAGCTAAGTAGATTGAACTCTTTTTATATGCTAACAGTAAAGCATTTTCTCCTGTCCTTAAATAATTTTTTGGCTGTTTTTGCAGTCTTTCCAGTGTTTTAACTTCATCTGGACAGGATACCTGGACAGGATACCAGATACCTGGACAGGATACCAGAACTGCATGCAGTATTTTAATATTGGTCTCACCAATATTGCATACAGTAATAAAATCACTGGCCTGCTACTCATGATTTTAAACAAGGGTGTATACATTCAAGGTTCACATTAGCGCTTTAGACAACAACATTGCAATAGGAACACATGTCCATTCTTTGTCCATCCTTTTCAGTCACTGATTTCAACCCCCCTCTCCTAGGTATGCTTTTCAAATTTGCTTTTGACTGCATTTAAACACCTTTGCTTTGAATGAGCCTAGCTTACATAGTAAACCAATCTGTATCATTGCCTTGCCTTGTCTTCATCATTGTTTACCAGGGTGACTGCTATGTCTTTATTATTATTTACATTCCTCCAACCTTCATGGCTTCTGCAAATTTTGAGTAATGATTTCATATTTATTTTCTCAATCATAGGTAACATTTTTGGATAGCACCATTGCTAATGCATGACGTCACATTAGAAACACCTCATTTTGGTGGTGACTTCCCATTAACAACTATATTTTCAGATCCCTTAGTTACCTGGTTCTTTATTCATTTAATATGTTTTATTGATATTGAATGCTTTATTGATAGTGAATAATGCTATTTTTTAAATCAGAATGTTGTATAGTACTATGCTAAATACCTTACAGACATTGACATTTATTATATATACACTAATACCTCTTACAACCAAATAGATCTAATCAAAGAGTAAAAGCTGGTTTGTTTGGCAAGGTGTATTTTCCATTAAAACAAATTAACTGGCATTACTGTCCATTGATTGTATTAATTGAATTCCCTTCCTTTATTTTACATAAGACTGACTTAAAGTTACCACTTGCCACATCCCACTTGGCACAACATTAGCACACTGCCACTTCTAGAATTTCTCTAGTTTTCCAAGATTTATTCAAAAGGAACCTCCATGAGACAGATATTCTCATCTAGCTGTTTCATTCATAGATTCATAGCTGTTTGGGTTGGAAGGGACCTCAGTAGATCATTGAGTCCAACCCCCTGCCCTGGGCAGGAAAGAGCGCTGGGGTTAGATGACCCTCGTCAGGTGTATGTCTAGCCTCCTCTTAAAGACCCCCAACATAGGGGAGAGCACCACCTCCCTTGGAAGCCCATTCCAGATTCTGGCAAGCCTTACAGTAAAGAAGTTTTTCCTGATGTCTAATCTAAACCTGCTCTCTGTCAGTTTGTGGCCATTGTTCCTAGTTACTCCAAGGGGTGCCCTGGTAAACAGAGCATCTCCTATTCCTTGCTGCTCCCCCCCCCCGGATGAATTTGTAGGCGGCCACAAGATCACCTCTCAACCTTCTCTTGCGGAGACTGAAGAGATCTAGGGCCCTCAGTCTGTCCTCGTAGAGATTCCTGGGGGCAAGTTATCCAGGCCTGATGCTTTAAAAATGTGTATCTATGGCCCCCTCTATATGTTACAGGGATTGCACGATTAACTGAGATGAGCTACATGTACAAAGTTCTTATCACACCATAAAAAGGTCCAATCGGCTATAAAGTTAGACCTCAAAAATGTGTAACTAATTTTATAGCTGGTTGCTATCCACCTTTAATTTGCATATGTAGCAGGGTCTTCCCTGTGGATGGGAGCTGACAGGGCTCCCAGCCCCAGGAGTGCCCTGTGCCCAGCCATGGCTGGGATTCTTGCAGCTGAGGTGACTCAGCCACAACAGCGCCCAACAGCTGTAGACTTTGGGCAGCGCCCCACAGTGCTAGGATCCCATATCCACAGCTGCGGGACTTTGGGTCCTAGCAGCCATGGGATACAGCTGTGATCTACCAGCCCTAGCGGTGCATGGAGCACACCCTGAGCTGAAAGATTACAGCTGTGGAGCTGCATGGAGCTGCACCGAGTGCTCCACAGCTCAGAGGTGCACCTGCATCTTCCTGGCAGGGGTGTGTGGGCACCCCCACAGCTGGGGGCTCCTTGGCTCAAGGGGCTCCCAGCTGCAGAAGCTTGCTTCTTGCCGGTGCAGTGGGATTTAATGCATGAGCCACACAATCACACCTCCTGCCATGCCATCCTTGCATTGGGCATTACATCCCATCGTACCGTTACCTGCACATGCAGAAGGGCCCATTAATACATGCAGCTTAATATATTTCTTTGATAAAGATGAAAAGTATTTCATCATCTTCATATAACACAAACACATTATCCTTCTTCTTTCCAAAAGCAGAACAAAAATATTTATTGAGCACTTCTGCCTTTTCCTCATCAGTATTAACAGTTTGGTTTTCTCCACCTAATAATGGATATACACCATTGCATTTCATTTGTTTTCCTTAGTTTTGCTAGCTACAGACTTTTCTCCTGAATATCCTTGGCTTCCATTATTCATTTTATGCATTTCATAATATCTGATTTATCCTGGATGCAATCTGTTTTCCCTTTCTTCAATTTGTTATATCCTACTTGTTATTTTTAACTGCTTCCTTCACTTCATCATTAAACCCAGATTGACTTTTAACCAAAGCAGTCTTTTCTATTATTATTATGGAATCCAGGAATTTTGGCCAACTAATGAACTCTTATTAAATTTCATTAAAATGTGTCTGTGTTTTTCCTCACTAATAATTTTCCTTAGCTTTGGCAAATTATGTTTATTAATAGTTGAGACTACTCACATTGAAGATAATCAGCTAAGGTCATTAGTCCCTTTGAAACTACCAAGTTCAAGTCCAGAGATTAATTTACCTTTTATCCATCATAATTAGGTCAAAAGAGTTAATTCATGTTGGGTGCAATTTCTTTTGTGTTAAAAAATTATCATCTATAGTTTTTAGAAACTCCACTGGTGTTTTGACTGCTTGGGGCCTCCAATATATGTCTCCCAAAGTGAAGTCTTTCATGACAATACTTTTTTTCCCCAAATATTATAACCAGGTACTGGTGTGATTTGATGGTCTATAACAGAACTCCCACAAGTACCTCCTTGGCTTTCTTAATTAACACATTGATCCACATGCAGTCAAGATCCCGTGGTTCTGAATTATCAGTAACTCTAAAAGAAGTAATGCAATAAATTAAACCCCCTCACTTCCTGTATGAGCTTTACTCTTCTTAAACAGGTTATAATCACAGATATTAACATTCCAATAATGTGAATCACCTCACCTGCTTTTAGAAATGCTAAATATATCCAATTTCTTTTCATCAATGAAAATGTAGTTCCTCTTGCTTGCTATCAAGACTCCTAGCATTTGTTATATAAAAAATGAAAACATTTTTTCTTCTTGTTCTTTGATACATCTGTTCAATTTGTTTGCACCATGCTGGTTTGAGTTTTTATCACATTTGCCTTTTTACCCCCTCCCCTTGTATTGCTATTTTCATGTTTCTTGGCTGCTTCATTTAGTTTCTACCTGAAAAGATTAGCCCCTTTGGTTTATGAGATATAGTAAGTAAGGAAAGACAAGCATGGAGCTCCATGATTCCAAGTTTAGAGACTCTTCAGAATATGACTGCACTTCAAGCCTTTTCCTATGAAGAAATGTTCCTATATTTAGAAGGCCTTATTTTTTCAGTGAAACTGATATGCAGATCTACAGAAAAGCCTTGTCATTTTTGCTAACCAGTGTCAGCAGCTATTTTCACTATGTTAATGTAGAAGAACAGTCATTTGGCTTGTCTTAAATTTGTTGTGATTATAGTTATTTATGCAAATAAATGCAAAGACCTGCTTTTAACTAATATTTGGTGCTGATTTTTTTATCCAGATAGTTTAAAGATAGTTTTTTATAACTGCCATATATATATATATATATATATATATATGTATATATATATATTATGAGTAATCATTTAATTCCAAGAAATGCTTAAAGTTGATGGCACTATATTTGCCAACTATGTATCTTTTATAATATTCTTGCTTTAATTACAAAACAATGGAATAGGACCTTTTCAGATACACACCTTACTGGGTTTTATACCTCTGCAAGATTTTAAGGCAAAAGTAATCCACAGGAGATATGAGTTAGCAGAGTAAATTATTAAATGATATTCCAAGAATCTGCTGACAATAAAATAGTTACCATATATCATGATGTATAGGTCAACACGGTATAAGTTGACCCCATTTTTCTGATCCAAATAGTTAGGTTGATTTATACACTGGATCTATGAAATTCCTAACTTTTTGGTTCAGAAATATCGGGTCGACTTATACCAGCCCCTGTGCACCTTGACTTCAGGACACATGCCACAGCACTGCTCACGGTAGATGGGACTAGGCTCGGTATTTGGCTGACGCAGCCCCATCCCCTGAGAGCAGTGCTGCCTGAGCAGCACCAGCCAAGCGCAGATCCCAGTGTCACTTGCAGGGGATGCGCCCGCACTGACCGAGTGCCAAACCTAGCCTGTTCCTTGTCCCCGCCCCCTGTGAGCGGCACCAGACTCAGCGCTCCACTGGGGCACCCCCATCCCATGTGATCAACACTGTCTGGGCCATGTCAGCTGAGCCCAGCCCCATCTGCTGCAAGCAGCACTGCTGTGTGCTGAGCCTGGCCATGCCAGCTGAGCGTGGTGCTGCTCACAGGGGATGGTGCTGGGCTCGGCGCTCAGCAATGCCATTCACAGCATACAGGGCCAGGCTCGGCACTTGGGTGGCATGCCCTCATCCCCTGGAGTGGTGCTGCCTGGGCCACACCAGCTGACCACCAAGGCTGGCAGTGCTTGCAGGGGATGGTGATATGGTGATATAGAATTTCATAGATTTCATAGACATTAGGGCTGGAAGGGACCTTGCGAGATCATCAGATCCAGCCCCCTACCTGAGGGGCAGTAAGTCAGCTGGGGTCAGATCACCCCAGCAAGTAAGCATCCAAGTGTTTCTTAAAGGCATCCAGAGTAGGTGCTTGTAACACTTCTTGGGGAAGTCTATTCCAGACTCTGGATATTCAGACAGTAAAGAAGTTTTTCCTTATGTCCAGTATAAAACAGTCTTCCCAAAGTTTGTGACCATTAGACCTTGTCTTCCCTTAGGGTGCCCTGGTGAACAGATGTTCTCCCCATTCCTTATATACTTATAGGCTGCCACCAAGTCACCCTTGAGCTTTCACTTCTCCAGGCTGAAGAGTCCCATGCCTCTTAGCCTTTCATCATAAGGCCTGTTCTCTTGACTTCTAATCATGCACATGACTCTCCTCTGGATTCTCTCATGCTTCTCCATATCCTTGCTAAAGTGTGGAACCCAGAATTGGATGCACTACTCTGGCTGAGGCCTCACGAAGGCCAAGTAAAGCAGGAGGATGACTTCTTGGGTCTTGCTTGACATACACCGGTAGATGCAAGCCAGAGTTTTATTTGCTTTGCTGGCTGCAGCATTGCATTGGTGGCTCGAGGCTGAATAAGTTAAGGTTGTACAAGTCAAGGTTGAATTTTACGAGTTAAATATTGGGCTTCAAAACTCAACTTATGCACCACAAAACACGGTAATTTGGACAAAAATGTCTTTTAGTTTTGAACAAACACATTTTAATTAAAATGAAGATTTTAAAAAGTATAATATTGCTTTTTTCAAGAGCAAGAAAATAAGTTTTATCCTTGTTCTCTTGAGCTTTCTAGAAGCAATGCTCTGGGTATGAAAATAATGTTTATTTTATTGTTTGCCTGAGAACCTTCCATTAATATACAACTTGCAAAATGTTAAGTGCAAATTTTGCCTTCAGATACATATGCAGGACATTGCCTGAGTTCACAGGCACCTCACACATGCATGTGATGGCAGAACTTGCCTCTTAATTCATTCTACTGAACAAAGGAAGTTAAATTTATATCTGTGAAATTCTTATTCCCTTTGGCTACCAATTGGCCAAAGATATCAGAGTAGAATTTAAGCGACAAGTGTATACAAAATTGATATCAAAAGAATGAAGGAAAACTTATTTTACCTTTTTGGGAATTTTCCATTTGAATAATGTCATTGTTTTCCTCTAAAAATGATGATGCCCTTTCTTTTCAGGAACATCTGAAATATTGCAGTAGATAAAGTTTTGGTTTCCAGATGCTGCAATATTCTGCAATACATAATGGAACATACCCATTTCCCAAAAATTATAGAGCTACTTCCCAGGCATTCTAGAGCAGGGGTGGCCAGTCCAAAGCATGCAGTCCACAAGTGGCATGGCCAGCTACTACACTTGGCATGTTATCTATAGGCATTCACGAAAGGATGCGCAGCCTCCAGTGAGTAGAGCAGAGCAGGGGCAGGATGCTGCTCCAAGAGTAGGAGTCAAACATCACTGCCAAGAGCCAGGTTAACCCTTCCCTGGTCCTGAAGCTGCTGCCAAAGTTAGTGCTTTGGATCACCAGTCTCCACATAAAACTGGTGGTTACAGGGCCAAGGAAGGATTAAGCTGGCTGTTGGTATCCAAGTAGCCAAAGGCTGGAGCCTCTGTGCTCCATTCCAGTGCCCCAGGGCACAAGCTCTATCAGGTGCCCCTGAGAGGGGGGCAGTGGGAAGGGGGAATCCAAATGGCACTTACGAAAGGGAGGGCTTAACTTATAGCACGTTTGCCAAAAAGATTGGTGACCACTGTTCTAGGGTATTTCTCTTTCATTGGTTGTCCTGACTGTAAGTTGGCATATAAAAATATTACTTATCTGAGTAGTATGGGGGGCAGAAATAGGGTTAGACATCCACTTACGATATGTATATGCCTACTCTTTACCAGAAAATGAAAAAGAGCAGAGCATTACTGCGAGTCAGCTACTCCACAGTAATTGCCTGTATGCATGCTTTTACTTTGCATCATGTTAAAACTAAAGCATGGTAAAACTTAGCCTCAAGGAAAGAGAGCTAAGCTATTGTGGCTTAATTTAAATTTACTGCAGCATAAGAATATGCACAGGCAATTACTAAAGAGTTCCTGACACCATGTTCTTTTTACTTCATGTTAAATCTTACATGTTACATGTAAATTGTACATGTTCATGTGCTGTCTTGGAAATTGTGTCCTATTAATTAGGGCTATGAGAAATTTTGCCAAGTGTTTGTTTCGAAGCTGTTTCGACACATTTCGAGCTCAAAACAGAGAAATCAAAACAAAACAAAAAGCATCGAAAGAGCTTTGAAACTAAATGAGGGCACTCAAAATGTTTCAAAAGTTTTGAGTTTCAAAGCAGCTCAGTGGTGGGAGACAGGGGAGAGCCAGGGCTGTGCTCCAATCGGTTCCACAGCCCCATGTAGCTCAGCCTGGCAGGGAGTGCAGCCCTGGCTCTCCCCACCTCCTGCTGCCGGCCTGCTCTCCATGGGGCTGGCAGAGCCAATCAGAGTGCAGTGCCCGCTCTGCCTGCCTCCCGCCACTGGGCTGTGCTCCGAATGGCTCCACCAGCCCCATGGAGCTCAGCCTGGCAGCAGGAGGCACAGCTCAGCCCTGGCTCTCCCCGGCCCCCACCACCAGGTTGCGCTCTGTGCAGCTGGTGGAGCCAATCGAAGCACAGCCCCAGCTCTGCCTGTATCCCACCATCGGGCGGCGCTCGATGGGGCTGCTGAAGCCAATCAGAGTGCAGTGCCAACTCTGACAGCCTCCCACCACCAGGCTGCACTGTGATTGGCTCTGACAGCCCCACAGAGTAGAGCCTGGTTGCGGGAGGCGGGCAGAGCCAATGTTGTACTCCGTGGGACTGGTGGAGCTGATCAGAGTGCAGCCCAGTGGCGAGAGGTGTGCAGAGCCAGAGCTGCACTCCACCTCCCACTGACAGGTTGAGCTCCATGGAGCCCAGCGCTGAGCACAGGCTGTGCCCAGCACTGGTCCCAGGTGGCAGCAGCAGCCTCCTGTCATCCAGGCACAGATCTGGGGGCCCACACCCCTGGGAGGAGTCTGGCACAGCCCTGCAGGCCTCCTGGGGCTGTGGGCCCCTGGATCTGCACCTGGATGACAGGAGGCTGCCGCTGCTGCCTGGGACCAGCAGCAGCATCTGTCTTCCCCAACGCTGGGTATGGGCTTCACCCAGTGCTGATCCCTGGTGGCAGCAGCAGTCTCCTGTCATCCGAAATAGATCCAGGGACCTGCACCCCTTGGAGGAGTTCAGCACAGCCCCGCAGCCCTCCTGGGGGTGTGAGCCCCCGGATCTGCATGCCAGATGGCAGGAGGCTGCCGCTGCCGGCAAATTTTGCTTTCAAGACTTTGAGGTGAAATTTCTGAGAAACTTCTGCACCTATCTCCTTGAAACTTGGCAGGCTTCAAGCCCTCAGAAGCAACTACCTTCCCTGGAATTAGCATCTGAATCAGGCAACAAATGACAACACTTTAGGCATTTTCATGATTCTCCATTATAGCCTATGGGTGAAACATCAAAATGAGTCTAAACAGCGAAACAGTTTCGACGAAATGAAACGGGACAGTGCTTCAAAAAGAAACTAAATGAAACACTGTCCCTTCAGAACAGCAAAATGGACGTTGAAACAAAACAATGGTGTTTCGCACAGCCCTATTATTAATGAATGCTGTTGTTTAGGAATACAAGCAGTATTCAAGGGAAGATGGTAAAGAAGGTTTGACTTTTTAAATTATCTTGTGGAGGAAGAAATGGCAAGGTTTGGATATGGCCTGGATATGTTGAGAGAAAGAGGATAATAGTTAACCTCCAGTTTATGAGCCTGTACAACTGAAAAGATGACAGTGAAAAAAATAATGTAAAATAATGGAGAAACATGGAGGACTTAGGAGGAAAATAAAGAGTTTAGATCTAGGGGTTAGCAAATGTCATTGGGATATCTAGGAGCAAATAAATGTTCTATCTGTGGTAGACTCAAAGGGATAGATCAGTTGTAGAGAAATAGTTATGTGAAACATTTGCATTGAGATGAGATGTGAAGCTCAGTAAGTAGAGGAGGTTGCCTTGGTATAAATAGGAGAGAGAAAAGAGGAAATGAGGACATAGGACTGCCAGAGGGATGAGGAAACATCTCTAAAGTTATTAGAAAATTAGTAGTTTTCATACCTAACCTCAGTACCAGTGATACCCATTCTCTTGTCCACCTTCCTGTCTCCAAACCTGGATCAAGTTCAGTGGGAGAAATAATTCTCATACACACAGCAGCAAGGAGTGCCTGTGTTGTTTTCTGACTTATTCAGGAAAAAAAAATGAAAGGTTCAAACAGTCAAGCAGCCAGACCCAATAACATGTGATATCTCCAACAAAACACAGCCCACTTGAAATTTGAAAAGGAACATTTCTCGTTAATTTTATAATCTACCATTAGCAGGAACAGAAAAGAAATTAAATTTCTTTGACAATTTTTGCAATTTTATAGACTTTTTCCAATCTCACCACAATTTAATTTATTTAAAAATAGGCAAATGCTGATAGAAAATAATTTTAAATATCTTGCTTATTTTACCTGTGAAGTTGGTTTCTGTGACAGTTCCTGACCAGTCAGGCATGTTGTTACGTGACAGACACAGAAGTGACATCACAGAGTTGGTTTATATGTTTATGTCTTCCATGCAAGAACTAAAATGAAGAAGAAATTAAACTAAGGCCCAAAAGAGCAGAGCTCAGTGGAGAATGTGAAAAATCACAGGTAAAATTTGCTGATACATGTATAGCTGCCAGCCGAGGCATACCCCACAGGCTATGCTTATGGAACTAAGCCACAAAAAGTAATTGTTTTATACACAAAGGTCAGATGCAAAACATATGTTAATACTAAGATGTCTAATCTGATGGGGCAGCTCACTGGTTAGGAAAGAGAAGAAGTTTCCTTTAGGGAATCTAGCGTCTTATTTGGTAGCTGTTAGCTCCCATTTGGATGTGTGTATTATCCTCCTTCCTTTACTTAGGTAGCATTAAAAACGATATAGCAGGACTTGAGTAGAAGTGGCACATGTACAACATTTACCAGAGCAGTTCCAAAATTTCCTTGAATCAGTGTATTTTTGCTCCGGAAGAGTTATGTCATTGTAAAAGAGTGTTTTTGTAAACACTGTAAAAACACTGTAAAATCTGTTATGTTTCCTGTGTCCCCTGTGGGGGCATGTGGCCCATGTGGGGTGGGGCAGTCCATGAGGTGTGCAGGTGGGCTGTGCCCTGCGAGGGACAGGGGACCTACCCTTTCTGAGCAGCCCCCCCTCATAGCCCCCTCCACACCCACAGTCCCCTCAGAAACCCCTCACCCCCAAGCCACCCCAAAAACCCCTCACCCACATTCCTGGCCCTGTGGGGCAGGAGTGAGGGGAATGGGGTGGAGGGGTAGGCTGTGGGTTGAGAGTGAGGGGCAAGGGCAGGGGTAGGGCAGTGGCATATCAGTGCTGCTCAATGCTGTACATCCTGGTAAGCAAAGTGGATGGGGGCAGCTCTGATTTTTCTATGACAGAGAAGCTCACAGTCAATGCCAAACTGTATAGATAATTAGAATTTATTTTATTATGATGATGGAGGCATTGGTAGGCTTCCAAGTTGCTTTACAATTGTAAATATATCAATAAAACATTGCCCAATTGATCTCTCTCTCTCTCTCTCTTTCTCCCTCTATGTGTATATATATATATATATATATATATATATATATATATATATATATATCCAGTGGTCTTTTGCTTTAATTGTGAAGGAACTTGGATTTGGGAAGAGTGGATTTCAGATTTTTTTTTTCAGAGGTTTTGCAGGTTTTAAATAGGGAACACCAGAATTCCTGCTAGTGAGGCTAGTGGCAGGACCCAGGCAGAGGAGCCCGCTTGGGGCTGGCACCTGGGATCCAGCTGAAGGTAGCTGACCTCCTGGCCACTTGGGGCCAGGAGGACATGCTTTGACAGTTCAAAGCAAGCCAGTACATGGGAACATCTGGGCAATAGCTGCCCAGATGGCCAGGCAGGGGCACGCATGGCAGTAGTGCCGCACAAAGGCAACTGTGCAGCCACAGCCCACTGGCAGCTGGCCCAGAGGGACAGGTGCCTCTACTGGCTGTGCAGTCTCCATCCAGGTCTGGCAGGCACACAGCCTTGGGGCCACATGCTGTTGCAGGTGGCAGCAGGTCACAGCCAGGCAACATTCCCTACTGCCAGACTGCTGCAGTGGATAGAGGGTGCAGGGAACTCTCAGGGCTGCTGCAGCAGTCCAGCTGGCACAAGGGCTGGTGTCCCCAGATACCAATTGGCTGGGCCTCAGAAGCTCCTGAAAGCAAGTAGCCCTGAGCTACTTGCCAGGGCAGCTTTTTATACTGCTGGGGAACAGCACAGGTGCTAGCCCCGGGCTCTAGCTCCCCCTGGCTGCAGGTCCAGCAGGAAGCAGGCAAAGTTATTTTACCCCAAGTGGCACAATTTGCCCCACACCAAAGTGCATGCCCGGGCACATGCGCCGAGGGAAAAAGCCCCGCCTGAAATTTACACCGCTTGTATTTGAGCTTCAAGCACATGTGCTTGCATGTGTGGATACACCCATAGGAGGCTGCCCTTGCTGCCTCAGGTACAGATGGAGAGAAGCTGAACAGAGGCAGGACATGGCAGGGTTAGGTCCTGTCCCCTGTGTCCTCACCTGGCACCTGCTAGAACAGTGATTCTTAACCTTTTTAGCCTCCCTCAATATATTTTCTGAATTTAGACTGTAGCTCAGTGACTTTCAACTGAGGTGCCAGGAAATTCAGAAAAGTTATGGAGAGGTGCCGGCTTAAAAGGTCGAGAACCACTGTTCTATATATATATATATATATATATATTAAAAACAGGAGTATAGATCACAGAACTATTGTCAGCTTATTGCTCTTTGCTTTCTGAATGTTCTGATTACTAAACAGTGCAAGGAAGGGTTGTTGTTGTCTCCATTAATTCCTCCTTTTGTTAGAACAACATTTTATTTATAACTTTTTAAAGGATGTATTTACAGCTAGCAGGTTGCCATTAACAAGAAAATGCATTACCTTAATGTAAAAGATATCCAGGCAGTCCCAGGAGGATTATCAAGATGAAGTTTTTATAAACTTTTTAAAATTCTTTCTTTAGATGCCTAAATACAGAAATAGAGACTGATCTCAAATATTTATTCTTCCTGTACATAAATGCTGTTGTAATAGATTTGTGTTACTTCAGGTATAGTTCTGTTGCTCTAAATCTCTGTTCTTTATTCCTGGTCTGATTTAGGGACTGGCTTAAGGTTTAATGTTGCTAAATGATTTGCAATAGCTTTACAAGTGATATTCCATCCATTAGAGTGAGACTGTGTACTGAGTCCTATGCCCAAATACAATATAATATTGTGCTAGTATTAATACGGTTATTGATGCAAAATGAGTAAAAGCAGTTTGTACAAGTAAGCCAGTGCTGCTTCTTTCAGGTTCAGTGGCAGAAATACTAAATTTGTTCTTCAGTTTCAAGTTCTAAATATCTAGAATGTATATAGAATTACACGTTAGCTCTTTATTTTGGAGATTATATATGACAGGATTTTTATTCCATTCTCAGTCACTGCTTACATTCATTTGAGGTTTGGTTTTGTCTTTAGTTTCTGATTTCTCTCAATAATAGGTTATACAGAATTTACAAAATCACAGAGTTCTATTAATGTGTTACTCTGTCTATAAAAGTTTAGCAAGTCTATTATAAATTGGGGGGGGGGGGAAGTGCTTGTGATAAGCATAGCACAGTTTGACTGAAATGGTTACCATTTTACTGATATTCTTTTGGATGGCTTTAGAAAAAGTGTCTGGCTCCAGCTTATTCTTAGGCTGTAATTAGTGTAACTAACAAGTAATATGAAAGAGCAGAATAGAGGTCGCTGTAAGACTTCAAAGGTCTTAACAGGTTAAGGTTGGAGGGCAGTCTATCCTTTTGCTTAATCTGTTGCCATATCTGGTGAGATTTGTTGAAATCTTCGATGACCTCTAACCCTGAGGTGTTGTGCTCTCATAATTTACTGGTCACATGCCATGTTCTTTATTCCTGTCTGTTTAGATGAGCATGGGTCTTTGTGAATGGCAGCTTCATTTTAGACTTCATATACCAATGCACACAGATTATCAGCATTTTAATGTAGACAAGAGATTATGGTTTAATGTTCACATCCTGGCAGCTTTGGACTACACTGAAATACTTATTTTGCTACTCAGTGGAACATGATTTGTAGATTACATTTACCATGTAATGTCGGAACAGTTTTAAAATATAACTATTAAAATTAATCAAATATTGTGTAATTGATTCTAACAAATAATGATTTATACTTTTATAGCTGTTTCCCTAAACCTAATTGCCCAAGGATAAATTTGTTTGTATTTTAAGTAAGCTTGGTGGATATATATGCAACATAAGAATAATTTTATCATGTTTTCTCTTCAGAAAGATCAATGACCTTAGTGTCCTTGCTCCAACTCCATTATAGCCTAGTCTCCTGTCTACTGCCTTCTCGCCAAACACGGACTAAATTTGGATGGGAGAAACCTTACGTATCCTGTAGCAAGGAGCAGAATAGAACCACATTCTAGGCCTGCCAGTGGTACTTTTTACCCAACTTGTTCAGAAAAAAAATACAAAATTCAGCTGTATCATCTTAGAAAGCATGTCTCCTGGCTGTATGCCTTTATTTTAAGCAGTCAGAGCACCAGACTGTACAATCAGAACTCTACCAGGCATCTGACAAAGGGCTTCTCCTTGATCACCTGGCCCTAAGTGAAGGCTGGATCAGATGGGGATCTAAGTATTCTATCCTTTCTAGTTTTGCCCATTATCATTTCTCCTTCCAGATAGTTATGGTGTTTTTTTCTCCAAATGGATGAGCTAATGAGCTCCTCTAGGGCCCCAGATAGAGGGTCCACAGTGCTTTCACCCTTTTCCATCCCCAGGTCCCAACTCAACACTTCCCTGATGCACCTAAATACAATAGTACAATAGTTCCAAGGAGCAAGTTACCTAAAGTCATTTCAGCAAAATAGCTCCCAGCAAGTCACTTGTCTGGCCCAAAGCTAATCTGAGTTTTAATTACCTTTTAAACTGATTAAAACACATTACAAAAGTAAGAATGACTGAGAGAGAAAGAGAGCAGTCTGGTATCAGATTTGAAGTCTAAGAAAAAAAATCATCTTTCATACAAGGATTTCACAAGCAATGACACTAAGGATAGTATTTGGAAAATCTTTTTCTTTCAAGACTATCTTGCGATTAACTATGGGAGTACTACATCAAAGCTGTACTGACTTCAAAGCTTAGAACCACTTACAGCTTCTAGCTATTACTAAAACCTACCACTTCACCCTGCCAGCAACTCATCTTAGCTGCCTCGCTAAGTTCCACCCATCTACTTCCTGACCTCTGATTCTTGGGGAGGAAAAAAATCTTGTAAATTAAATATTGCTCTTTACCCTAAACTAATGCCAAAGTTAAAATAAAATCAGCAAAGAGAGGCCTTTAAGGCATTTAAGATTTAAAATCACACTCAATGATTTACATATGTGCGGTCTCATTGGCACACTTTAAAGAGGCAGCCTGTTCTGAGTGAGTTTAGCCACAGTGTTACAGATCCATAAATGAAATGACTAAGGTGTTTAGACAGTTTTTTTATATCCAGATGTCACCTACCAAATACACAGTCCTGCACAGTAATCTTGATTAATGGACAGAGTTAATATTTTTGGTAATTTGGTAGACGGGGAGTACTACTGTGTCTCAAAGATTTTCTCATGAACCTATGCATGTAACTCAAACCCCACACGTCTGTACAAAATCAGTTCTCAGCTATATGCTGTAATGCTTATCCATACCTGCTGATTTGGAGAGATATGCATTGAAGCACATACATGTACTGTTCCCATGACCAATATGGTGCAGTTGAGTGTTGTTCATCAATTTCTTGTAATTTTTCCTTTTTACGTCCTGGAAATTGGAGGAAGAGATGCTTATAATTTTATGTTTTAAAGGCTCTGGAACAAATAGTAAAGAACTGTGCTACATGCTGTGTTCTAAAATAAGAAGGTTAAAATGTCCTGAAATTGTAATTCATTGCAGCATTAATATTATTCAACATTTAAAATTGTTACCTTGCTATTTTCTGATTGGGAGTTTTATGCCCAGGGTTTTTAAAATGGTACATTAATCTTCGAATAAAATTTGTCTTGTAAATTACACTTTATTACAAACTTAGGAACAAGTGTGATTCTTTGAGTGTCTTTTATATAACAGTTTATATGTTCAGTACAGATCAGTGACATGCTCTCTAGAACTAAATGCCATTAATCCATTTGCAGCTGCTCATTTCAATGAAGAGAAATTCCAGGGAAAGAACTGATCATATGTTAGGAAGAATTTCTCTCCTTCCATGTATTGTTCTATTTTTATATTTTGAAAATGTGTTTGGTGCCTTTGCAAATGTTTAAAGTCAATCTTTTCATTTAAAAAGAAAGAGTTTGGCAGCAGTCAGCAATTCTCAATCTTTTGGCTTGTATCCAACTTGCTGGTTGTTTTGCCACACTTAGTTCCACATCACTGAGCTTAGAAAGCAGAAATGACACAGCTCTATATTGACCTATTGGTCATGACCACTCCTACCTCATTCGGAGGGTTTTCAGCTGAATCTACTGGCACAAATAAGATAGTTCTCCAGCAATAAATGAAAATATAAAATATAGAAACATAGAGGCATTTAACATATTGTTTCAGATGGATGAGGTTTTCTTGTAGGTGTAACTACATGAATTACAATGCATCACAGTCAGTTGAAAAAGATATTGTCTCTTAAAGAGTTGACAAATGAAAAGAGAAAACAGGAATTTGCTGTTAAATCTAAAATATGTACGGCAAGTGTATGTTCTGTCTAAAGAACATGCTTTTGCTTTAAATATGCAAAGAAAAAACCTTTCTGACTTGCTGATCATGCAATCAAAATGTCAGGGTATTTGAAATAAATTGTTATTATAGAGTCAGGTATGACTTCGTCTCTAAATTTATATATTTTACTCCATTGTAGATTTTTTTCTTAAAGAATACATTTCCCCTGTAATAAATTGCACAGAGTATGAACAGCAGAGTCATATGAGGTTCATTGAAAATATAGGAGGACATCATGTTTCCTGTCCTTATGTTAAACTTGGCATATTGATTTTTTTGCACAGCTTGCAGCATAGAAATGTGATCTACAGCTATGGCAAGCTAACCACATGTGAATTTGTTAAGTACTGCTGGATTAGCAGGAATCATCAGACTGTGCAAACATGGAGACTTGACTTCTGTAACTCTTTATTTATGACTTAATCAATTAAAATAACAAGTTTTGATTTTATTGGTCATAAATAAATAATCACAAATCATCTGCAGAAGTCATTTTTTCCATGCTTATGAGTTTTCATGGAGTTAGCACTCTCTGTAACTCAGAGACAGCACTAAATATTCAGAACTTAAACTGAAGTGGAGGATCAAATATGTTAAGATAAAGATTCAACAAATGTTGTTTGCTACTATTTTTTAGATTTGTACATAAAATTCATAAAGGCATAGAATGTTTCTTAAACAACTTGCAGCTTTTTATTTAAATTTGTCATTACTTTCCTTTATATATTCCTTTCCTGTTTAATCTTTTGTTCCCTTTATGTTCAAAGATATCAAGATTATGGAAGCTACTGATGCTGCAGACTGCATTTAAATTTAGTTACAGTATAGCCTTGTGGAAAGAGTTCCTCTGATGTGAGGCTGGTTTGCTCTCCTCTCTACATTATTAAGCCTCCTTAAACACATCCATTATACCATTCACCTTGCATGACTTCAAAGAACACAGCAACTGTGTAGGGAGGATGAACTGTAACTGCAGAGTGGGTTACCTGTGGTTTCTTAGAAATGCTAATGCTCTATCTGTCGTGTTTATAAAGTTCTCTGTTTGCTATTGGATTTGAGAAACGATTCTGCAGGTTTAAAATCAAACTGATAAAATATCCAAGACAAAGAAAATGACTAAAGATATATTAGGATTTGAAATCTGTCATCTGCCCTTTGAAACCATTTCTTTAAAAAAAAAAAAACTACTAGAAAATGTTAATGTGAAAGGTTCCTTGGTGGGAAAACAAAGTTGATATTTTTCTTAGAGGGTCTCTGCGTGCATTCTTACTAAATCACTTATGAAAGTCATCTGGACTAATGCAGGCCTTATCATTCAGAGTTTATTGGAAACTAATCTTTTCAAAATATTTAGAAGAAGCTAAAACCTGATGTGCTCATCTAATGAAAAAGGTCAAAACAGAAAAGAAAGTGCCACTGGTTTGTGTTAGGTGACACTGTGCCCTGCCTGTCTAATTTGATTACACAGAGTCACTGAAGCCCCAGGCAAAGCTGATTTTAGCTATAATCAGCTTCTTAACCTTTTGAGAAGTAACGTAAACACTACCTACCAGTGGTTAATTATGTTGCTCTGTTACATACAACAAAGTGCAAAGGTAAAAGTGTAGAACTACTGTAACACATGTTGTGACAAAATTTAACAAGATTACTTAAGGGGATTACAGCAGCCTTACTTTCTATCTGTGCTTCTTGATTTCTTTATTAAAAATTAAAAATGAGAGAGTTTCAATTTTAGGCATAGTTTTCTTGTTATAATCCTGGCTGATGTTGAAGTTCACTTACAAATGCTGGTATGGGTTAGAAACTGCCATACAAATGGGGACTTGCTGCTTTAATATTAATCATTTCATAGTATCATAAAAGTTTATATAAAGTAAATACATTTGTTTGTGTCATTATTAGTTCTGTCAGAAAGTTTTATTAGCTCCTTGATCAAAAGAATGGACTATACCTGTGTGTACACACACAAAGATGAATGTGTCCTAGGATAACTTTATGGGGTGAGCAGTCATCTCCTATAGAAAGTGAAAAAAACATAATGCTGAGGTGAAAGACTTCAGTCGTAACAAGGACCATGCAGCTGATTTCATGTGATTTTTTGTTCATATTTGTGGAGTTTGGTGTTTGCATGAACTTGAAAATGTGACAAATGGCAAAGTGCCAAGTCTGTGTCATTTAACTTTGTAGTCAAGGCCCTAGGATCTGCTTGGAAAGGGCCTAGTTGCTTAAAGTCTTTGACATATTTAGGGGTAGCAAGCTACTCCCTGCCTGGATCTTTAGGGTTTGGGTCACTGATCTGCTTTCCCATCTTTTTTCTTGGTGGAAAATAAGACATTCCCTCTGATACCAAATGCCTTCAAGGGGGCACAATTTCCTGCCATCAGGAGCAAGACTGTAAATATACTGATCTCATGAACATGGTTGGTATGGTAAAGGAAAGGCTGTCCAACTTCTGAATATGTCAGGACAGGAGCAATGATTATAAGACACTGGACTTTCCTTTCAATTTCAAGATGATTTCAATGTGTGGCTGTATGGAGAAATCTTATTGAGTCCACTTCGAGTTTCATATATACCTATATCAGTTTCACTTTTTTAAACTGAACATGAAAACGTGTATCAAAGTGGCCCTTAAAATATGTGAATTTTCTTAGGCCTCCTCTACACATGCAGGTGTATGATAGGATCGAATGCACAATCCACATAATTGCACCTCCTCCTATGCCACACGTGCATGGCAGGAGGTATGATTGTGGGATTATGCATTAGATCCCAGGCTCCTCCTGCACCAGCAAAAAGAAAGCTCCCATGGATGAGTCCATTTGAGGGGCTTCAAGCCATGGGGACACCCCAGAGCTTCCCCAGGCGCAGAGAGGTGTGAAACACTCCAAGAGTTTTATGCACCCCTGAGGTTTCCATGCACTGCTGATGATGGGGATTGTGGCTGCCTCAATACCTAGGGCAGGGGTTGTCAACCAGGGGTATACATACCCCCTGGGGTACTTGGGAAGGCCCTAGGGGGTGTACACAGGTGGGCAGGGATAAAGTACTGCCACCCACTGCCCTGCACTGCCGCCTCCCAGGAGCGCAGGGCTGGGGGGGTAAGGGCAGTGGCGCCCCTCTGCGGGCCACACAGGTGCCGCCCGGACGGACTTTGGGGGGGTGGGGAGAAGCTTGCATGCAGCAGCTGCTGCCACCATCCACCACTGGGCACTGCCACCTCTCCACATCTGGCCACACACCACTCCTGCCCCCCTGCACTCTGCATCTGGCCACTGGGGGTACACTTATTAAAAAAGGTTGAAAACCCCTGCCCTAGGGCCCAGGAGTTTCATGCACCCCTGAGCCCTAAGGATCATGGCAGCCGTGATCCCCCAAACCCAGGGGTTTTACTCACCCCCAAGCCCTGGGGATCACAGCTGCCTTGATTCCCAGGGCCCATGGGTTTCACACACCCCTGAGCCCTAGGAATTGCAGCATCCATGCTCCTCAGGTCTTGGAGTTTCATACCCCTGCGGCTGTCAGCTGACAGGCTCCCAGCCTCAGAGGAGACCATACTACATGTGCAAATTAAAGTTTGAAAGCAACCAACTGTAAAGTTAGTACACGTTTTTGAGATCTAACTTGATAGTTGGTTAGAGCTTTTTATTGTGTAATAGCTACTTTGCACATGTAGCTGGTCTTAAGGTAATTGTGCAATTAATCATTTAATTGCACAATACCCCTAACGTGTAAAGGGTGCCTTAGGTGAAAAACTAAGATTTGCAGTTTGATAATTTCTCTATTTCCATGGATATAACCTCATATGTTTATCCTCATATTTTCAAAGCTTTCACAGACTGTGTGTTTTGGCTACACAAGTTTCACACAGCTATCATTCTAATCTACTCTCCCACTTTCTCCCTGATATTGGAGGTAAAAACACCCTTCAAGCATCTGTTGTACAACTTATATAACTTTAAATTAATTTGAATTGTATATTTTACTATATCTCGGAATCCGATAGATATTCATATTCTGAAGCAGAAGGGCATTTTGGATTCTGTCCCCCATCTGTATACACATGGCATAAAATGTAGGATCAGATTATCTGTTCCAACTGAACAGGGCGCATTGCAACTATGGTGGTTGGGAAGTTGAAGGTGATTTTGAATCCTCTGTGCTTTTAGTTCTGGTTCCTGACCAATTTGTGCACCCTGAGAACAGCTGAAATATACACTTGTGTGCCATGTCTTTAAGGAGACTTGATCTAGACATGCCTTCTTACTCCCCCAATACCCCTCAGATACTGGAGGGCTTCAAGATGAAGAGGCATGAAAACATCCTAGCAACTTTCTCTCGCATTACACAAATGTTCTTTTCCCCAGAGACCATCTCTGTTGGGTTAGGGAATCATAAAAAAAAAAAAAACTGCAATGGAAAATCTGGCGCAGAGTTTAGTAATAGCATCCTGTTTCTAAAGTTTCCTATTTAGTAAGGAAACTTTAGACTCTAGGGACTACCAGATGCAATCTCGTTTTAACATGGATTCTTAGGCACATAGTGAGATCCCTAAACATAGACACATGAGCCTGCAACCTAAATTGCCCACACACATGTTGCTAGATCCCAGTGTAGTTTTAGGGACCTCTTCCTTTCGTTGATCAAATGTATCTTCTTCCTGTGACTGTGCCATTGTGCTGTGGAGCACCACAGCACTGTGTGTAGCTAGGCAGAGGCAGCAGCTGCTCTTCTGTAGGTGGCAATCTTTCTTTCTCTCAGCTGCAGGAAGATGTGAAAGTGCTTATAACTTCCTACCACGGACTTGCATCACAGACTACAGCGGGGAACGCAGCATTAGCAGGTTCCAATCCAGAACTAACAGGATCTTCTAACTGACAGAAGGTGGGAACCTAAAGGAGAGGAGACAAGCTTGGGAGAAAGAACTTGGAAGGAGGAGAAGAGAGGGTTGCCAGCCTTCATACATATATCACTCTGTCACAATGCTTAGTGATTTTTCTTAAGGTCTCAGCTCAGAGAGTCATATGATTACACAAGAGTCTCAAGTTACAGTAAGAAAGTTTCTAGTTCTCATGGTTGTAAAGAATAGCTTGAAAATATGGCCCAGAAACTCAGAAAGCAAATAAAAATATTACAGATGTTATTTTTTAGAAGTCCAGCACTTTATCCTGTTTCAGGACCTGATCTTTTGCTTTTTGAAAACACAAGCAGGAATAATAAAACAGTCCAGCAAAGTTGGTTTAAAGAATGTAAAAGTGACATGGAAATATTTTGGGGAGATATTTTCAAAAGTGGTATGTGAATAAAAATAGCAAGTGTAGTTTTCTGGGATTCATCAGGTAAAATCATTCATTGCATTTATGGTATTTGGAGACTTACCCAATGTTGGTAACAATGTTCTTATGTTTCCCAATTTTAACTGATTTAGCCTTTTTTTTTAAATCTGACTAGAAAGATACTTCTAATTATCTGCCATTGCTTACTGATTTTTTTAAAAAATATCCAACTGAGGGGAAAAGCAATGCCTCATGACTGAGTTAACCAAGTACTTGCAGCAAATGAAAAATAGCACATCAGTTCATGTGGGCAGTTCACAAACAAATCACTTAAATATTCAGTAAATACTTAAAAATAACAAATACGTTGAAATCTGGATGTAGTCATGAATTGGCTAACCAGGAAAAAGGAGGTAAATTTGTAGTCAATCTGATTAACAGTAAACAATTCAAGTCATTTACAGTACAATATAAAACAAAAGAGTGAGCAAACAGAGTCAGTCTGGCCTTTTATTCAAGTTCCTTCCAGGGCAACTTTCAGTAAGTGATTTACCATAAATGAAAAAAATATATTGCTGACCATTTTGGCTCTGATCTTAGGGCTCCAGGCTCCAAAATAATTCTTTGTTGAGGACACCAGTATACCTAACAGCAGTCCTCTGTGCACTTGCCAGCTGTATTTGTTGTAGCACCAATACACTCTGTTTCCAGAAAAGAAAAGAATCAATCACTCTTACATTTGCTACTTCTACTGGAAGGCCAAAGAATGGGCTGGAATAATGATCTGTCTGAAAAAAAATGTTTATGGACCAGATCAAAACACTACCCCAGGAATCTTTTCTTTTTTTTTCTTTTTCCCCGCCCCTTCCCTAAGGTCAGATCCCCAAACTCCTACAAGTTAAGACAGTGGGGATGCTTGAGTAAATGTGTAGTGATAAAGCTGCCAGATTGAAGGTTTCTTAAGTGCTACTGTCCAAAATCACCAGCCATGCTTGAAACTAGTAATTCTTGATAAAAACATACATGCTCAGTATGTGACTTTTAGCTGCAGGTGGCAGAGCATATGCTTTCGTGCCAACAGTTTTATTTATTTATTTGTTTAAGTATGTCAGAACCTCTTTCATTTTATTTTCCAGATCTTTTCATTTTGGCTGTTCAGGCTTTGCCATAGAAACCCAATTCAAATGGTTTCCAAACAATTTTGACGTCACTAGAATTGTGAAGCTCTCCTGAATACATAATTGATACCCCAACATAATACAGTATAAATACAATATTCAGTAAATATACTTACATTTTAATTCATTGGTGGGGAGGGGTTGACCCCAAAGAAGCTTAAATCAGATGGCTCTATTAATCCAAAATATACATTCTGTTAATCAGTCTTGAATTAATTAATTAATCATTTCTGCTAAGTGGTTCATACAAAGTGTTTGAGTTTAATGCCATAAATATCAGAGATAGTTGGAGATATCCAGTGCTTTCCAGCAGGTTCTTAGCACCTTGCAGGATTTGGCCACTATATCCCTAATACCCCTATGAGACTCACATAGGTAGACTCATTGAAGTCAGGTGACACAGAGGTCTACCTAGACAAATCTTATTTCTGGTTTGGGGCCTAAAATACATCTAGTGAGTGCTGTAAGGAAGTATATAATTTGCATATATAAGCACTTTGGTTTGGTTGCTAGTATCTCCCAAGGTAGGAAGGAAGCTACAATACAAGCCTGGGCTACTCAGTTTCTGCTCTTCTGCAGGCTTGGTGTGTGGTCTTCATAGATTACTGAGGCCATGATCCCCAAAGTATTTAGGTGCCCAACTCCTTTTTAGGTGTCTAGCTTGCTTTTACTTCAGTGGGAGTTAGTTACTTAAGCACCTATACTATATCAGAAATTACCAAGAACAACCTTGTAAACTTCATCATATTATGTTTCGGGAAGGTGGTCCAAATAGACAGGGTTAGATCCCAAGATCTCTGTAAAATCAATAGAAAGAGTTAGGCAACTCACAGGGACAATTCTGAGTGCCTAGGCCAGTGATTCTCTACCTTTTTTAGATTCAAGGCATCCCTGGATAGACTTGAGGCACCCTTTGGAAAATGTCAGCTCTTAGTATTCATTCTTTTTTGAGTACTGAAAAATAATATAGCAGTTTTTCTGCTACAAAGGACTCAGAAAGACCACAACTATGGATTTCTATTTGAAATCTGTGCATTCATCTTGTTAATCATGTTTGCATACTTAATGGTGCTACTATTCTATGGCACTCACAGCACCCATTAAAGTATCTCAAGGCAACCAAGGGTGCCATAGCACCCTGGTTGAAAATCACTGACCTAGACTGAGCGTGGAGACACGTAGAGCTAGCCAGTGTATCTTTGAACTCCTACCCCTCCCTGGAGTTTAAGCATCTCCATACAATTGGGAATCCAGAGCACCTGGTCTCCTGAGGGTAGCGCCTACGAATAGTGTTGGTGCTACCATGCCTCCCTTTTGTTCAGTAGCTTAGTGGTTAGAGTACTTGCCCAGAAAATGGGAAAGTTGAGTTCTAGGGACTTCCTCATCCTGAGAGAACTCAAACCTATCCACTACCTTTAAGGAGAGTGTCCTAGACCTGATGTCTTGCATCCTGTACAAGTGCTGCTATCATGTAAAATTTGAGTGCTCTCTATAGGCAGACAAGGTTCTTTGGGTAAATCTGATATCTTTTATTAGACCAACTAAATAGTTGGAAAAAAATTTTCTTAGCAAGTTTTTGGGTTTAAAAACCCTTTGTCAGGCTGAGGAAACATCTGCAGTTGTTGTGTGCTCTTCCTAGATGGAATGAATAGTAAAGAACCTAAAGTGCCACATAAAGGTATTTGTCTGTGTCCCTCGGTGTTTTACTGAACTCAAAACGCAGTGTGAGTTCACTTGCTCTGAAGATGCCTTAGAGTGTTTGTACCACCCCATTCTAGATAGCAACAGATCATAGGTGCTAGACCTAAATTTAGGGGCCTAAGAATCTTTTCAAATTAAATTTTAGGTATTATATAAATTTTCTGAAATCGGGGGGGGGGGCAGATGATCTCAGTTGCTATTTACAATTTAGGCATCTAAATTCTGGCTAAATCCTATTTAAATGACACATTTACTAATCGGGATCTGACCCTCAGTGCCTGATTTTCCCATAGGTAAAAGAGAGATGGGGGAGATAAAACCCATCAGCAAGGATATTGTGCATCTGTAGGGAGTGGGTAATGGGGGCTGTACAAGTACCCTGAACAGAAATTATAATATTTGTGTCATTATTTATTTTCTTTTTAAATGTATATTAGGAATAAAATACTTGAAACTCCATCATTGAATACAAAGGAAGCAAGTTGCTAAAAGCATCCATAAAATGCATACTTGAAAACCAAAACAGAGTGCAAGGCAAATTCTCAGCTTTGTAGCTTTCTTTATTTCACATTAGCAATGACTGATAGCCTAAGCATCCAGGCAGGTAATCAAAAAATTTTTAAAATACTTTTTTTTCCCCTTTTTTCCATCTTCTTTTGTCCTCTTCACTCTCTGTAAGCTTAAACATTGCTTAATTTATTTTGTAAGGGATTCATTTATTTTAGCTTCTTTCAGTTCTACAGTATTAGTTTCACTGAAGAAGACTAAAACTACATGATCTGATGTAGAGATATAGTTGGAGTAAAATTTTAAGACCATCAATAGCTGAGATCACATGTTAAATTGATGTAATTTGAAATTGTAATACTCTGGTGGGAAATATTGTTTAGAGTCTAAATAACTCATTTTTAAATTATCAATTTGTCATAAAGAAATTATCAGGCAGAAATAAAAAGGATATTATCAGACAGAAAATAAAGTAAAAAGGATACAACTGTTCATTTCCAAATTAAAGTTAAGGTGAAGAGTAGAGAGTACACCCCCATATCTTAAATTTGAATGTTGACTGTCCTATTCATTTGCATTGCAGAACTAAAAAAGTATATATGCATATTTTTAACTGATAATATTGGTATCTTTGCTGCATGATATTAAGTTTTTTAAAACTACCACTGACAGACTGCCAGGAATTGACATCTGGAAGATGTTTTCCAAACTGCATGGGTAGAGGAAGATGGTATCATAGATAGAGGCACATAGCTGGTTGGGACAAACTAGTGCATCAGGGCAGAGAGGCAGTACCATATATAACTTCTTGCTGTTGGTCAGCTGCCAGTGGGATTACTTCACCTGAGCAAAATATCCCAGACTCCACAGGGAGAGGTGGTTTGGTGATGCCAGATGGAAGAATATTTATTAAGAGAAGGAAGAAAGGAAGAGTTGGCCAGGCAAAGGTCAAGCTGTTTTGCTTGCAGGCAGAGATTGGCATAGTTTGTGCTGATCTACTTTTCTGACTCTCTTCACGTTCTACTTGTAGACGTAACAGCCATTGTATTTATTTTATTTTATTTTATAATGTATTGTCTCTTAATACAGTGAACATGGAGGATAGCATAAGGGATCAATAATAATGTTTGTCATTTGCAGATAAAGAAAATGGTAATGTAGCCTCAGATCATTAGGTAATAGTGCCTGCAATTATGAAGGAAGTTTTCTGTTATATATAGCATTAAATGGATGGGAGAGGTGCATCTGGGGATTTTTCACCTGCTTCTGAAATACCTGACATTAATCATTATTGCAAACTCAATCAAGATTTTATCACACATGTGATATTTACAGCTCATGGTGTCAAAGTGAGAATCTTAGTTGTTTTTTAAAAATATATGTTTTTCTAGTTCACTTAGTAGTGGAGAAAAGATAGAAAATACTGTCAGATATACCTTACAGGTCTGGAAACTAGAAGACAAAATAAAAATTAAAAATCATTGTTTTGGTTTTTTTAAATTTCACAATATTTAAACCAACTCCATGATTATTTGGGGCCTAATTCTTGTTTTTTGAACATGTTATTATGGCAACAGTATATTAGCCAATATATTAACGGGAGTAAAAGTACTGCTTTCAGAATGATCAAAATATAGGAAACAGTCCACTATGGTAAATAGTTTGTTTTGCCAAACGGAGCATACTGCATCCTGCACAAGGACTTATGGGTTTTATGTATTTAAGCTGATCTCCTACCCATCAAAGTTCTACATTCAACTGCTCTGCAAATGGGCAATGAGAAAAGGAACATATTGTAAATGTTCACATTCTAAAATGAGAACAATCCATTTCAGTTACTGAAAAATAGATCATTTGATGCAAATAGTAACTCGCTAGCAATTTCATTATGCACTTAGATCTTGAAGAGGAATCTTACAAAATCATTCTAAATATGTCTCCTTGTTATGATAGACAAGATGAATATGCAAATACATGAATACTATGAATATTTTGTACTTTGTCCCAGGCAACATTTGGAGAAAAATTATTCATTTTCAAAATGTGTCAGGGACTAGATAGCTGAGGAAACTGATAATAGAATACAGTGCCATTCATTTCTACTGCAGATAGTCAGCTAGAAGCCAACCCAAAGTTATTTCTGTCTGATATTTGTTTGGTGGCTTATGAAATGAATTGATCTCACTGGGCACATGAGAGGTCAGGGGCCTGGCCTCAAATGGCCTAGGAGTCTCCTTCCAGTCCTCTGTTCCCAAAGCATTTGCTGTAACAGTGATGGAAATGCCTGAACCAGATTGCAAACTGCATTTTATTTTATGACTTCAGTTTTTGTACTCTGTCATCTCCTTGGTGTGCTAAGTGCCACATGGTGTTCTGTATTGAAAAACCAGCTTGACCTGGGCAAGGTGGCCACATCCAGATGAGGAGCACGTGCCTGTTGCGGCATTTCAAAGCAGTTTGAGACACCACAAGAGGCACTCTGGGAACAAGAAAATGTTCTCCGCACTGCATATTTGCATTGCAGGCTCTAATTTTGATACTGGGAAATCCCAGTATAAAAAAAATAATTTAAAAAGCTAGGAAAAAGCGGCACAGGACAGAGGCAAACAGAGGCTGGGTCCTCCAAAGAGATGCTCTGTCACCCAACCAGAGTGTCTCTATGCCTGCCTTCTTCCCCTGCTGCTCCAGCACACTGCCTTACCATGCTGGGGCAAATAGGAGCAGGGCAAGCCTGCAGCAGCGTCTCAGACCTAGGCGCTGTCCCAAGTAAGTAGGGATGTAGGTGTGGGGGGACTGTGTGGGGGTGGAGGGACTGTGGGAGTGGGGAGGACTGTTAGGGAGGAGTACCAGTCCTCAGACCAGCAGCTGCACATGATGCTGGATCGGCCCCACCCTGCCTGGCCTGCATGCCCTTGGACAGAACTGGGCCAGCTCCTGCTGTCACCCATGGCTTCTAGCACTGCACACAGAAACTATGCACCCTTGGGCCAGGCCAGGTCCTGCCTGCATGGAGCCAGCCTGGATCGACAGTGTTCAGGGCGTGTGGAGGCAGGACTGGGCCTGCGTGGAACCAGCCCGGCTCAACAATGCACAGGCCACATGGAGGCAGGACCGGGCCGGGCTGACCCAAGGGCACACAGCTTCTTTCTGAAGTGCTGCGGGTGACAGCAAGAGCCAGCCTGCTTCTGTCCAAGGATGCACGGGCTTGGCCAAGCCAGGCCAGTGCCATGTGCAGCCACCAGGGGTCTCTGCCAGGAGCAGGCATGAGTGCCCCAATGGCTGTTGCTGCCCAAATGATCTCTCTATATATAGTGGCCTTTCATTTTAATGGCAGAAGAACACAGATTTGGGGTATTTTCATGGGTGAATTTGCGTGGTTTTTATCAGAGAATATGCAATTTTTAAATAGGGAACACCAGGATCTTTGCTCATAAGGCAAGTGGCGAGACCCGGGCAGAGGAGCCTGCCCAGGGCCGGCACCAGGAACCCAGCTGGAGGGCAGTCAAGGTGGCTGACTTGGCCATTTGGGGCCAAGAGGTCATGCTTCGAGCATTCAAGGTGGGCCACCTCAATGAGCACATCTTCTGAGCAATAGCTGCCCAGATAGCAGAGTGGAGGCACCAGAAGACATGACAGCAGTGCCACACAAAGGCTAGCTATGTAGATATGACCCACTAACAGCTGGCCCAGAAGTAAAGGAGTCTCTGATGCAGTGCCCATTCTACAGCCCAGGTGGCCATTCAGTCCCCATCTGGGTCTGGCAGGCACGCAGTCATGAGGCCGCAGGTCCAAGCGGGTGGATGTTGTTGCAAGTGGCAGCAAGTCACAGCCAGGCAGCATCCCCCACTGCCAGACTGCTGCAATGGGTAGAGGGTGCAGGAGCCACTCTAGGTTAGGGTTGCTTCGGCAGGTCAGCTGGCATAAGGGGCAGTGTCCCCAGATACCAACTGGCCGGGCCTCAGAAGCTCCTGAGGGCAAGTAGCCCTGAGCTGTTCACCTGGGCAGGTTTTTAAACTGCTGGGGCCAGTACAGGTACTGGCCCCAACCTCTAGTTCCCCCTGACTGAAGATCTGGGAGGCACTGGGCACAGTCAGTTTGCCCCGAGTGGCACAATTTGCCCCACACGAAAGTGCTTGTTCAGGCACATGTGCTGAGGCACAAATCTGTTTGCTTCATGCTGCATTCCCAAGCAATCTGACTCTGAGAAGACCTGATCCCAGTGTGCTGGGGGCCACTACTGGCCTCACACCATCTGCAGACTATTCTTCAATCAGAATGTTGAACTCGATCAGAAGGAGACATAAAGACTAGGTTCACCAGGGGATGGAGACCAAAGCCCTGAGGTATGTGGGGAAGCAGGTGACCTGAAGGAAGCACAAACAGGAGGGGGCAATAGGGGAGGCCTTCTTATTCTTCCTGAGAAAGTAGGGCAATGGTTAGTTACCTCAGGTCTCTGTACATGAATGCATGGAACCTGGGAAACAAGCAGGAAGAATTGGAAGTCCTCACACAATCACAGAACTATGACATGATTGGAATAACAGAGACTTGGTGGGACAGCTCACATTACTGGAGCACTGTCATGGATGGGTATAAACTGTTCAGGAAGGACAGGCAGGGGAGAAAAGGAGGAAGAGTTGCAGTCTATGTAAAAGAGCTTTATGACTGCTCAGCACATCAATATGAAACTGGAGACAAACCTGTTGTAAGTTTCTGGATTAAGGTCAGAGGGGAGAATAAGAGTGACATCGTGGTGGGTATCTGCTGTAGACCACCAGACCAGGAGGATGAAGTGGATGAGACTTTCTTCAAACAGCTAGCAGAAGTTTCCCAATCACAGGCCCTGATTCTCATGGGAGACTTCAGTCACCCTGACATCTTCTGGGAGGGCAATCCAGAACATTTTTAGAAAGTGTTGGGAACAACTTCCTGGTGCGGGTGTTGGAGAGGCCAACCAAGGACTATGCTCTTGACCTGCTGCTCACAAAGAGGGAAGGATTGATGGGGAACATAGAAGTGGATGGCAACTTGGGCAGCAGCAACCACAAGATGAATGAAGCAGCAACCACGAGATGAATGAGTTCAGGATCCTGAGGAAAGGAAGGAAGGAGAGCAACAGAGTATGGACCCTAGACTTCAGAAAAGCAGACTTAAACTCACTCAGGAAACTAATGGACAAGATCCCCTGGGAGGCCAGTCTGAGAGGAAAAGGAGTCCAGGACAGCTGGCTGTACTTTAAAGAGACTTTACTGAGAGCGTAGGAATGAGCCATCCCGATGTGCAAGAAGACTCATAAGTATGGTAGAAAACCAGCTTGGCTTAGTAGGGAACTCTTCAGTGACCTAAAGCACAAAAAGGAAGCTTACAAGAAGTGGAAAATTGGACAATGACTAGGTATAAGATTGTTACTTGGGCTTGCAGGGATGAAATCAGGAAGGCCAAAGAACAATTAGAGTTGCAGCTAGCAAGAGACATGAAGGGTAATAGGAGGGGTTTCTACAAGTGTGTCAGCAACAAGAGGAAGGTCATGGAATGTTTGGGTCCCTTAGTGAATGGGGAAGGCAATCTAGAGACAGATGATGCAGACAAGGCTGAAGTACTCAATTCTTTTTTTACCTCAGTCTTCACAGGCAAGGTCAGCTTGCAACAAATTACTACACCTGGCAGCACAGATTGAGAAGAAGGTGAACAGCTAACAGTAGTGAAAGAACAGGTTCTGGACTGTTTAGGAAAGATGGACATATACAAGTCCATGGAACTGGAGGCAGAGCACCCAAGGGTGCCAAGGGAGTTGGCAGATGAGATTACAGAGCCTCTGGTCATTATCTTTGAAAACTTATGGCAATTGAGAGAGGTCCCAGACAATTGGAAAAGGGCAAATATAGTGCCCATCTTTAAGAAATGGAAGGAGGGGGATCCAGGCAATTACAGACCTGCATGCCTCAGTCTCTGGAAAGATCATGGAACTGTCCATTTCTAAACACTTGGAGGAGGAGAAGGTGATTAGGAACAGTCAGCATGGATTCACCAATGGCAAGTCATGTCTAACCAACCTAATTGCCTTGTATGATGAGATGACTGACTGTGGATGTGGGGAGAGCGTTGGATTTGATATACCTTGACTTTAGTAAGGCTTTTGATATAGGTCTCCCACAACATTCTTGCAAGCAAGCTAAGGAAATTTGGGTTGGTTGGATGAATGGACTGTAAGGTAGATAGAAAACTGGCTGAATGGTCAGACTCAAAGGATGGTAATCAGTGGCTCAATGTCTAGTTGGCAGCTGGTATCAAGTGGAGTGCTCCAGGGGTTGGTCCTTGGGCTGGTTTTGTTCAATATCTTCATCAGCAACCTGGAAGATAGAATAGAGTGCACTCTCAGCGAGTTTGCAAATGACACCAAGCTGGGGAGAGTAGCAGATATGCTGGAGGGTAGGGCTAAGATTCAGAAAGATCTTGACGTATTGGAGGATTGGACCTAAAAAAATCTCATGAGGTTCAATAAGGGGAAGTGCAAAGTCCTGCATTTAGGACAGAACAATTCCATGCACCAGTACAGGCTGGAGGTTGAGCAGGAGCACTGCAGAAAAGAACCAGGGGGTTATACTGGACAATAAACTGAATATGAGGCAACAGTGTGACCTTGTTGCAAAGAAAGCTAACAGTTTACTGGGCTGCATTAGTAAGAGCATTGCCAGCAGATTGAGGAAAGTGATTCTTTCCCTCTATTCAGCCCTTGTGAGACCACAGTTGGAGTGCTGAGTCTGGTTTTGGGTCTCCCACTACAGATAGGACGTGGACAAATTGGAGAGAGTCCAGCAGAGGGTAGTGAAAATGGTTAGGGGGCTGGGGCACGTGACTTCTGAGGAGAGGCTCAGGGAACTGGGCTTATTTAGTCTGGAGAAGAGAAGACTGAGAGAGGATTTAATAGCAGCCTTCAAGTACCTGAAGGGTAGGTCCGAAGAGAATAGAGCTAGACTGTTGTCAGTGGTGGCAAATGACAAAACAAAGAGCAATGGTCTCAGGTTGCAGCAAGGGAAGTTTTGGTTAGATATTAAGAAAACCTTTCTCACTAGAAAGGTAGTAAAGCAGGCTGCCCAGACATAAACAATAACATTCTAGTATTCATGTCTGATCCTCCAGGTGTATCAGCATCTCTCATCCCTATACAACTGCTTGGCAACCTTAGCAAATTATACTTGGTATACTCTTAGTGTAAGAGTGATGTTGTAGCCATGACAGTCCAGAACCGTACAGTTGGCCCAATAAAAGATGTCACCCTAAGAAATCCTTGTTTCTCACAACCTTATGCTTGTCATCATTTAACGCCCTTTGGACACATCAGGTATGGACTATGAAGCTATGTGTTTTGTGAACTAAACATCTGCCAGAAGGAAACTGATAAAAATTCCTGCAGAGCTGTTCAAGTATTGCATCTGGAAAGGTTTCTTTATTTTTTTCTGTTATTACAAATAGATCTGGCTATAATGAATGTAGCCATAAGGAGACAGCCCTCTATTTCCTAAGGACTTGTAGGAGAAGATCAAGCTTGGCCAATTATGACAGTAGTTCAGGTAGTTACAATATGTGTTGTTGTCCTTCGTGGGCGGAGATGACCACATTCAGCCAGGGGGGAGGGGGCAGGATCAGGGAAGAAGAGAGAAATGAAATGGGAAAGAAACAGGGAGGGAAAAAAGAGAAAAGGAGGAAAAAAAGGGAAAAGGAGAAAAGAGAAAGGAGGGGGGTGGAGGCTGGGTCATGTGGGTACATAGGTGACTTATAAGCCTGATCTTTGCCTTGAACAATCTGCTGCAGCAGGGGCAGGAAAGCAATGAGGACTGGGTAGAAGAAGTTTTCATTTTCCTGGTCACGAGTTTCTTCATTGCTTCCGCCCTGCATTGCTGTTCGAAGGTCAGTGCTCCATTCTGGATTGATGACATCCAGGATGGATGGTCACACGTGATTTGCTCCCACGACTCCGGGTTGATGTCAAAACTGTTTAGGGATACCTTTAGGGTGTCCTTGTACCGCTTCTTTGGTGTGCCGCAAGAGTGTACTCCATTTGACAGTTCGCCAGAGAAGATTTTCTTCAGCAGGCAAGTGTCAGGCATTCTTGAAAGGTGGCCGGCCCATCTTAGCTGTGCCAATTTCAATAGAGTGTGAATACTGAGGAGAGCTGATCTTCTAAACACCTCGGTGTCTGGAACCTTGTCCTACCACTTGATCTTTAGTATCTTTCACAGGCAACAAGGGTGGAAGTGGTTTAGTTTCTTGACATGACGCTGGTAGATGGTCCAGGTTTCGCAGATGTAGATCAGGGTCGGGAGAATGATGGCTTTGTATACCTTCAATTACGTTGACATTCTGATGCCTCTGCGGCCCCAGACTGACTTATGGAGTCTTCCGAAGTTACAGTATAGAATCACAGAAACAGAAGAATGGAAGAGACATTAAAAGATCATCTAATTCAGTGGTCCACAAACCAAGATCACATACAACATGTCTGTGAGATGCTCTGATATTTCTTGGTGGCAGAAGAAATTAAAATGTTAAATCTGAGGTTGATGGAGAGACACAAATATGATGTTACCCACAACACATTACTTACTCAGTGGCTGTGTCTACAGGAGGTGCTACATGTGCAGTAGCCTAATAATACTGCACAGTAGTGCATCACAGCAGAAACAGTACGCTATCACTCAGTATTATTAAGATGTTGTGCAGTTGCGTCACTAAAAAGGTGTGCGTTGGTGCTACTGCTCAGTAATGCTGGTTACTGCATGTTGATTTAGTACTTGATTATACAAGTACTTAACTGAATGTGCAGTAACTACAGCATATTAATGAACGTGTAGATGTGCCTAGTATTGGGCAAGTATGGTGAAAGTTGGAGATGTTTTAATCCATCCCTTTGCCCTGAGGCAGAATAAGTATTCCTAGGCCATTCTGATGGATGTTTTTTCTTGGTTGGAGGGTAGATATCAAATCCAGTGAATTCCAATTCAGTGAAGTCTTATGGACTATGTTAGCCTGAGACTCAAGAAATTTGCATTCAGTTCTCTGCGCTGCTACAGATTTCCTGTGTGTCTTAAAACAAATCTTTTAGCCTCTATGTTCCTCAGTTCTTCATCTGTAAAATGAGGATAATAGCACTTCCTCACCTTACCATCTTATTATGAATACGTGTGTGAGGTGTCCAGATATTATGGTAATCAGAGAATCTAAGAATCTGATGTTTTCTTTTGCTCAATAGTTTATGTTGGAAGGAGGAACCCAGACTGGGAAGATGGCTTTTGCAAAAACTGCCATAAAAATATCAGTTAACATTTTGGGGCACTTTTTCTTAAATATTAGAGTAAAACCTAATTTCCACTATTACTGGTAGCTGGAAAGTGCAAAGGAGCAGAGGAAGCAAGAAATAAATGTGCAAAAATGAATTAGTCAAACTCATTCATGTATTGGCTTTAGACATCATGTGAACTGGAACTGAAATGTCAGCAATGTTTCAAAATACATTTTAAAATGTATAAGTTATGGCAGACTGAAATATTTACAAATAAGGAATTGAATAAGTATTTACCACTGTGCTCATTTATGGCAAACAAGTAAACCATGTGATATCCCTTAAAACAGTAAAATAGCAAATTTTTTTTAAAAATCTATAATTTTAATCAAAAGTTTGTTTCAGTCATTGAAATTCTGTTATTGCTGCTTACAAACATTAAAGTCAATCAAAACATCAGTAGCTTGTAAGATCAATATTTTTAATATGTTAGCATTGCAGTGCTGCAGATTTTTGGCTAATGGATCTCACCCATATTGATTTCCATGGGAAATGTTAGTCTGATACTGAAATAATTAAAAAAAAAGCCAGGGATTATTGGTTTGGAATTTTGAAGGAGATAGAAGTATAAAAATTGGTTATTGACTAAATTGCTTGGGGTGAATGAACCTTGGGCACTTGCAATAAACTTGTAGCACAGAGTCATTACTGAATACTACTTTAGTCCCTTAAACCTAAAATCAGTCAATAACCTATTATAACAATGCAAATTGTGGTGAAATAACACACTGGGTTGCTTTCAAAGCAGCAGGGTATTCATAAGCATCTGCATACATGTATTACTAATAAACATCTACTGAAATGCAATATACTGACTTTATGCTAGTGTAACTGTAAACATGTTGGCTTAAAATAATAGTTTAAAAGAAGATGAATAATTCCAGGACTTCTGAAAGAATAAGATTATAGCACAATGTTATTGCTAGAGTCTAACTGTACACACAGTCAAAACAAGCAGAATAAATGTCAGATGAATCTTTTTGTAACACAAGTAAAAAATAGAAAAGAGCTTCAAAAGTTCCATCATATAAATATGCATCAAATTATATGTCTCTCACTTGTTTAGCTTTTGGTTGGGAGTAATATTAATTATTATTTATCCTTTAGAGAGAGCTAGAATGGCAGTTGTAATGATTGTGTAAATCACCTGGTGACAACAGTAGAACAATATCCAGTTTACTCCAGATAGCCCTTAATTTCTTCATAGTTGGTCTCCCTCTAATATCCAAAGAAAAGTTAAAAGCCAGTCCATGGATGATATGCTAACTGCATGCATTAATTCAGTTTTTGCATAGCCATCTTCACATGAGTAAAAGCAAAGTTCTCAGGCTTTAGTAGATCTGATTTGTCACAATACTTTTTATATCAATGTTAATTTGGCTATGGTAGTTTAACTCAGACTTACTACTGTAGGGACCTGCTCCTCTTCAGCTCCTGCTTATATCAGGTGGGGTTTGTCATTGACAGGAGAACAAAAAGTGACAGGCCCTTATAGCATTTTTAATTCTCAGAGCCACATACAAATTTTGCAGATACAGAGACCAAAACACAGAGAGTGGCTTTCCAAAACCATGTGGCCAGGAAGTAGCAGAATTAGAACTGAAAGTTAGATAGTCCTAGCTCCTATCCTGATAGTAAGATAGCAAAAATTCTGAATCTCTTCACTCGTGATGCTGACATTCCTGCTGCTTATATTATCATTATGTTTTTGCTCACCTGGCTTAATGTATTCTAGAGGGAGGGATCAAAAATGCCACCAGAAGTTGTGCCTTATTGTGGTATGTTGGTGGTGACATCTCCCAATATGGAAGCATACACTTCCCCCCCTCTAATCAGTGACTGAATATGTTTTTCTTAAGTGCCCAGAGCAAGATTACCTGCCTGTGTAGTAATTACTGTCACAGTAAATGAAACATCTAAGCAAAAAGATGCCTTTTGCATTCTACTGTAAAAATGCTCTGGCTTCCTGTTGTTGGTGTGTGGTTTTTTTCCGCCCTGGGGAACAAGTAGTTGAAATGCTTAGCTAAAAGCAGGTTCTACACTTGGACAAATTATCCAGTGAAAATTATTTTCATTATGAGTTCTATAAATATTTATCAAATTGATATTAATGCAATTGATGGATACCTTACTGCTCAGGATAGTATTAAAAATATGAGCAGTGTGTTTAGATTATACAATTCAAATTTTCTAGCTGGCTATTTTCAGATTCCTTTTTTTTAAATAACTTTTTATTTTACATTTAGGTTAACAAAGAAAATGTCATTAGTACATCAATAGAAGATGAAGGCAAAATGCCTCACAATCACTGTTCATAAAACAATACACAGCATGCACAGAATATATTATATACAGAGCGCCCATAAACTTGGTAGAATCAGGTTTCTCAAATTGCCTTCCTAGTTTAGCGGTATACATCTGATAGTAAATTACCATATGTTTATTGGATATCAGAAGATTGATGTCTTTTGGGAGGAATGATTGACTGGGTCTGAATTTCTTCTGTAAACTCATAAGTGATAGCCATGCTTTGTGGAAGTGACCTCTTTAAGACAGAATCAAGATGAAACTGGATGCTTATCTTGCTGGGTTCCTATGACCCCAGCTGACGTCCTGCCCTTTGGGCGGGGGGCTGGACTCGATGATCTTCCGAGGTCCCTTCCAGCCCTAATGTCTATGAAATCTATGAAATCTATGCTTTCCTTTCCAGTGACAATTCACGCTGGAATGCAGTAATTGAAATTAAGGATAAGGCTTTGATCCTGCAGTTAACAGTATACAGGCTACATGTATGTACAGCCTAATTGAGTACCCCGTGTATTACAAATTGCAGGATTTGGGCCTAATTTCGAATTCTTCTACCCTATACTTTCTCTTTGCTATGAAAGTTAGCAGAGCTGCCAGTTTGTTGGATGAAAGTTCAGACAACTTATTTTCTCCTTCTTATAGCAATAAATCAGAATAAATCAGGCTATTGATATGTAAAAATGTTTTAAGGCCTAAAGGCAAAGTCACCCATACCCCATGTTTCAGTTCTTTCTTTTCATAATCTTCTTGTCTGTACCATCTTGTCCCTTCCCCTTTCCTTCCTTCAGACACTTCATTTTCTTCCTTTCTTTCCTATCTCTTTCTCTTCTCCCTTTTCCAGAAGCTGAGTTTAGCTAGAAAGCAATCTGATACTTGAAGATGTTACTTGGGTTGGCAGTGGGCTGCAGAAGAGAGCAGCAGTTTTTCTTAGAAGCAAATTTGTTCTCCTCTTGGTTTATTGTATTCTGTTATTTGACTTCTTTAACTGGTAATATGGTTTATTCGAGCTGGTCGTCATTTTTAAGTGGAAAAGCTTTTCAGCAAAACCTTTTGATTCATCAGAAGTGAAAAATACCAAAACAAAGCCTTTCTTTAGGCTTTCAAAATTATACATTTCCAAATTGTGAGAACATACCCACAATATTCCTCACAACTTTTTCTGACAACTTCTAAATCTCCCTTCCATTTACCAGGTGGAATAAAATTAAAAATATAGAAAGGGGTGGGGGGGGTTCCTATCACTTTCTCTTAATTTAAAATTTTTGATGTTTCACTAATGGAAAAAGAAAGTGGGGAAAGAATTACATGTTTTCCCTTTTTTTTTGTTTCCCTTTTTTACCTCTTCCCATTTTTTCCAATGTGGAAAGGGGAGATTTTAAAAATTATGAGAAACTATTTTCCTTCACCAAAATAAAACATGTAAAAGAAAATATTTTGACAACAGTTTCTCACAAGAATGGCTTTTTTTGAAATGACAGGGAAAAAAAGACTAACACTAAGTTTTATGTACAAAAAATATCTTACTTTAAAATAGGCTTTTTTGTACAGCATGGCAGGGGTTTTCAACTTTTTTTAACAAGTGTATCCCTTCTGCCTCAAAGTTTCAGCTCATGTATCCCTTTATAGTTTTTCTTAGTTTTAAGGGGTGGGGGAGCATGGCAGATAGAGGCCCCCGTGGTGAGGGAGGGAGTGGGGCTGGGGTGGGGTAGGTGCTGCACAGCTGGGGTGGAGTGTAGGACAGAGCCGTGAGAACATTTCGCCCGGGAGGCACGGGGAGGGGGGGGCAGTTCCTGCCACTGCATGCACCCCGGTGGAAGTCCAGGGGGCATGTGCCCCTCCAGATCCATGCACGGGGCAGAGGCAGCTGCTGCTGCAGGCTGGACTCTACACCCCTCTGCCCCAAGAGCCACACGATGCCATGTGCCTACTGTGGCCGGGCAGGCAGGAGACAGACGCACACACACACACATACACATACATATATGCAGGCACAGACACACAGATGCAGACATAGACACATGCACACTCACATGCAGACAGACACATGGAAATGCGCGTGCACGCACACACACTCCCCCAGCAGGTAAGTGTGTGGAGGAGGAAGGGGCGGGGCAGGGGAGAGGGAAGAGGCGGGGGGCCAGATCAAGAATGGTGGGAAGGGGTGCCCCACTCAGCACACCACAGTGCCTCCCCACCCCCGACCTCAGCTCTCTCTCTGTATGCGCTCCCAGGAGCAGGGCCGGGGGAGTGAGGGCAGTGGTGCCCCTCTGCAGGCCACACACGTGCCGCCCAGCCAGCCAATTGGGGGGGTGGGGCTCACACGTGGTGGCCGCCACTGCCACCATCACCACCCCATGCTGCCACGCCCTGCGCAGCTTTCCCATGGCTGGTCACATGTGTGGCTCCATGGGCTGGTAACGGGGGGTATGCGAGATGAGAGGCACATCAGCTGCCTGTGGAGCCGCATGTGCGACTGGCCTCAGGAAAGCAGCACAGGGTGTGGTGGCGGGGCGGCCACCAGATGCGAACCGCACCCCCACAGCCAGCCAGGCAGCACATGTGCAGCTCGCAGAGGGGCACTGCTGCCCTCGGCCGCTGGCCCTGCTCCTGGAAGCAGGCACGGAGAGCAAGCTGAGGTGGGAGGCAAGGAGGTGCTACGTGGGGCCAGTGGTGCCCAGTGCGCCCCTCCCCCTTCCTTGGGTAAGAAACAAAGTATGGGAAGGCACCAGGGGAGATGCTGCCGCCGCACTTCAGGGTGCACTCCATCCCCACCTGCCTGCCTGCCCGCGCGTACCTCTTACGTCCTTTCTAAGTATCCCTGGGGATGTGCATACCCCCAGTTGACAACCCCTACAGTATTGCAAAGTGAGATGATTGTAAACATTATAGAAAAGGCAGACTTACAGAAAAATATAAGACATTACTAGTGCAAAGAATGGTAAAGTATTCTTGATAGTTGCTTATAATCATCACAATGAAGTAAAAGGGAAATAAAAGAAGAGGTTATACCTGGGTAAGTAGAATCAAATTATTTGGGGAGATGATATAGCAAGTCAGTGGACAAATTTAGAAACCAGTAGTGAGTTTTAAGTGCTGTGCCACTAAGACCATATCTACATACTTCCTCGTATTGTTACAGCAATGTAATTATCATTTTCTTGTATTTCTTCTCTGTATGGACAATCTGTCCCAGGACAAAAGTGAATATATATTACAGAATAATTGTTCTGCCTCCAAAATAGAGTAATTATCCCAGGATATGAGCATTCTTATTCCAAAACAATGGCTACTCGCACTGGGGTTTATAATGAATAGCTAAGCCATGGCCCATGGGCCATATGTGGCTCCCGAAGTGTTGACATGTGGTCTGCAGGTTCTTGCCTAGCCACAACTCCCCACAGTTGTTTTTTTGCAGCAACCAGGTTCCTTGGGCTTCCACTTCCTACTCCAGCTTCTATTTCTTGCCCCTACTGGGTGACAGGTGGCAAAGCAGGAGTGGGTTGGAGTGTGCATGCTGCCCATGCCAGGGGTTGTGCCACTCACTCTGGGAAAAGGCTGCCCATGCAGAATGCACAGCTGGAAGTGTAGCTGCCTGCATGATAAGAAGGAACTGGAGGAGGGGGCAGGGGCTAGCCGCCTGCCTGTGTGGCATGCATCTGATGTGACTTATGGACTCTGGGTTTGTGGCCTCTGGGTCTGCGGCCCATATTGCATGCAGCCCCTGACTGTCCAAAAGTTGGACTACTATAGTGGTATAGTTAGCTATTCTGGGAAACTCCTAATATATAAGGGAGGCCTGAAAAGCTCAGTAGCAAACTCATAGTAGAGAACAATGATGCTCAACTTGTCCAACCCTATGGGCTGGATGAATGGTATTGTGCTGGTCTGCAAGCCAGATTTTGGTCTGAGATCCAGATGCGGGTCTGACCCAGCATGGGGTAGATCCTCAGAGGGACTCCATGAGCTGGATCTGGTTGCGGAGTGATCCTGTGTGCCCGGTTCTGGTCCTGACCTGATTCCATGGGCCATTGGTTGAGACTCCTGTGGTCTAGAAGGTGATGTCAAAGGCGTCTAAGCCTGTTTGCACCTCCCTATTCTGGGAGGTGACACAGGGACACAACTGGCCTGTAGCTTAATTTAGAGAGCCCTTGGAGCCTGTTTAAAATATGGTAATCTCCCTGAACTTCCTAAATCCCCAGACTGTGTATCCCCAGGTATGTCCATTCTGCCAGGGCATGTGAAATGGTCCTCCGTGGCAGTCTGAAAATATATTTATCAGCTCCTGTGCCAGGGAAGTTTTTCCCTCACTTGATCCAAGGCTTTAAGCACTTTTACACTGCTCTGGCTTTACCCAGGATAAAGGGGCCAGAGTGGGCATCTCACCCCAGGAAGGCAATTGTGAATTAGATTTAGACATGAATAAGTTGCCAATGAAAGTGATGGGAATAATACAGTTCTGCTTCCTGGAGTGACAGGATAGTCTGGCCACAGAATTCTAAACACAAATTCCCACACACTGAGTTGAGAATATAACCCATATATGGAGTAAATTATCAAAGAGTATTACATGGTTTTAGCTACATAACTTCCCTTGACTTTAATGGGCATCATGTGGCTAAAACTTTTAAGCCATGCTTTAAAGATTTAGGTGATATTCTCTTCGTTTGAGACACTATATAAAATCACAGTTTTGGGTGCATGGTATAATAGCCATCATTTTCTGAATTTTTCTGTCATTAATGCAGGAGTTGGACACAGCATATGAACTAATCATGATCATGTTTCAATAGAATAGATAATAAAAGCCGCGTTGACTTCAGCAGAAAAAAACCTTCTAACACATACGCTTTTTGAAAGACAAGCAAAACCCACCGTTCTTTCCCACAAAGTAAACCATGTACCTCAGCACGAGTCCAAAGTGTGTCTTAAATTTGTAATCCTGTTTTATCTGTTAAAGACAAAATCTTTACACATATTGGTATGTTGTGATATAGAATACTTTCTCGCCCTGAGTTTTAATGACTGTATTACACTTGATGGGCAAGTTATTCCAAGAGAATGCCAGTTAAAACACTTCATACACTCATGGCTTTGCATATGCCATATGTGAGATAAAAAAGTTAGGAAAGTTTTAGATAATTTTAAACACAATTAAGACTGTTCTGTGTCTTCTAAAGGTAGTCAGTTGCCCAAATTATCAGGAGTCCAACTGTAACTGAGGAAACCTTAGAAAACGTCTAAAAATGATCTAAAATAGCTTTCCTGTATCTAAAAATCTGACTATGTTAAAGTTCAGTATCTCAAGAATTTGCAGAACTTCAACAATCAGCCTTCTATACAAATTTAGTATCTTGGCTTCAGCTTTATTCATAAGATGATAAGGTTGTATTCTTGTAAAAATGCAGGAGGTAATGCTTTCTATTGACATTTTTCCAGCCATTGTAAGAAGCCTTAGGTAGCATGTAAAATTGGACAGTACATTGCCATGGTTGGATATGATTTTCATTATTATAATAGAATTTTGCTATGTGATTTACTGTTTCTTTTAAAAGGAGCAGCTTTAGAATTTCTCTCACTAAAATACAGAAAAATTATTTCTTTGATTGGGTCATTCTGAAATAACAAGATTGGGGGAAATATAATGTGCAACGTAGTTCCAGTTTAGCAACGCTCTTGCAGTACGATCCTTCTGGGCCCTGAGTACCTTCATTTGAAGTCAACTCTATTGAAGTCAAAAGTTAAGGCTACTTGGTACCTTGAGGATGATGTCTCATATACATACTTATAATTAGTCATATGCTCATGTGCTTCACTGAATTGAAATAACCAGGGTTAAATTTTTTGAATATGTGACTTAAGTTGAATATATATTTATGCACATGCAAAGGTAGGTATGTAGTTTTTAGTTTCCCCTTGTGTAATATCCAGTGGCCTTTGCAATAAGTTGTTTCTTATATCTGTGTAGTTTATGTACCTAAGTATATGGTTTCACCATGTTAAAGTTCTGTTGGAGCACTGCATATTATATTTTTTGTTGTAGCAATATAGAATAAATAAAGCAGCTACAGCAGAAAAAGAGCAATTTGCTCCTCATAACAAATGTCCTCTTTAAGCAGAACATATAGGAAAATGGAAAAGTCATATTGAATCATCAGTGTAAAACTTCTTATGTGTCTTTTGCAGTTTTTAAAAGTTAAATAAAAAAAATTAGAAGAACTTGACTGGGGTTATGTAAGAACATAGTAAAATAAAAATACCTACAAGGTTTCAGGTGTTAAAATTGCATCACTTCCACATGCCTATTTTTATGATACTTACTTTCTGTTCTAATGGGGAGAAATTGATTCCAAATGTGTTTTCTTGACCCCTACTCTATACGTGTTAGTGCCTAACCTTAAATGATGTTTCTAGAGTCTCGCCTGTATTTACAGTAATTATATGCATAACGTAGCATATTATTGTCCGGATTTCCTGTTTAATCAGTACAGAGCTTCTTACAAGTGCAGCTGAAAAGGGCAAACAAAATTAAAGCTTTATAATACCAAAACAAGTTTGATTTGCTAAGCTCCCAGCATTCCAAAGTACACAAATTTGTTCCACTAAGTTTTGCGATGGCTTGCAGATGGGCAATGATTAATCAGAGAGCTAACTGTGAAGTAGTTTGCAATTAAACTGGAAAGCTCTGAAGCATGCTAATTGAATCAGAAAATTAGAGACACTGAACAGTAATTGGCTATTTCTCATGCAGCAGGTGCCAGGCCACTCATCTGTGGAACAAGGTATTTAAGGCACATTAGCACTAGTAAAAATACTTCTTGATATGGAACAGTTAGATTTTCTGCTCATTTTCACCATGGATGTCAAAACATACAGCTGTGATGTCTAGTGCTTACAATTCATGCTTTAAGAGTTTGACTAAGGTAAACATATGGGAGACTAGTACCCATGCAACCTATTTGTATGCTGTATTATGAGTGAGATTGAAATTGAAGTTCACAAGAACTTCATTAGTTCACACTGACTGGGACACTTACTATATAAAATAGTGAGGTTGGTTAAAAATCACATACGCATTAAAAACTCATCACACAATATACTTTGGTGATTGCTTTTCACCCACTGTAGTTGAGTTTGAATGATTTTAGTGCTGCATAATGTGATAGTAAGTGTGCTGTATCATATTGCAGTCTGGTCCAAAATCCAGAGCACAGGATAGGGAATCAGATGATCTAGAACCTACTCATTTACTGGAATGAGACTTGTCTCTATCATTCACTGACTGTGTGATTTAGGACAAATCACTTCACTGCTTTGTGCCTCAGATTCCTCATCTGAAAAGCAGGATGAAGTTTGCTCATCTCTTGTAATATCCTTTGAGATCTGCCCATGGAAAAATGGTACATGCATATCAGGTAATATTAACATTAGACCTTGGTACAGTATTCTGTTAATAAATCTCTGCTTTAAAGTGATGAGATACTGCTTTTGGTGCTACTGATAAAGTTTGCAGGTTAGTGGAGTGTGAATTAGTGATGTTCTGCAAATTGCATTAAGAAAGCACAATCACTTCTGATTCATTTTTTTGTAGATCTAAAATTTTGTAAGTTTTGAGCTGAATATTAGTTCAGGACATCAACAGTATAAATCTAATACTGCTGTGAGCTTAGTAGATGCATAAAGCCAATTCATATCATGTCTCAGCATGTGTTTATATCTTCTAATTAGTACCACCATTTTATAGAGGGAGCGCATGCTATGAAAGTTTGTTTGTCGTGCCAACAGGGACTTGATCACATAGAGTAGATTTTCTCTGGTAGAGTGATAGTGCTGTATGAGCACAAAGTCTTGTAGCCTAAGCAGTAGGTAATCAGAAAAGAATGAGGTTTAATAAGTGCAATTGTGGAGAGTTTTGTAAAAGACACCATTTTCAAATTAATTTGGTTCGGTCACATAATTTCTTCCTGCATACCTAATTAGAGTTCAGTATTATTCTTAGAAAGTGAGCAAAAAGTATTAAAAATGAAAATGTAGTGCATCATATTACTCTGACTATAGAGAAATAGAATATTACAATATTCAAATGCTACTCATATCACTTAGCAGATGACTGCAGAAAGTAGTGTATTTGAACTGAGAGACATAAATTATAAATTGTAAACAGTGCATGGGGGATATGTTATAACTGTGTCTCATTTAAATTAAGGCAGGGAGTTTTCTCTGAAGCAGATTATGTGCCTTCATTAAGTTTTAAAATCCCCTTTATAATGTTTTATTAAGATCACTTGGCACCATGCTACCAAAACTAGTTTTTAGCAGAGCATAGTGGCAAAAAAGACTGCAGTGGTAGTTGAGGTACATGTTGTGTATTTCATTTCTTTGAATGTTGTTTACATACTTCCCAACTAAGTTATACAGAATACATACCTCTATGATTCTCCCCTTTTCTTCCTCCTCCTCAAAAATCATGATGTCTTTACTTGAAAGCTGTTCCAAAACATTTACATGATCAATGTTTGTTGCTTGAGGGATAAAGTTTGCTCTTCCATGGACAAGTGAGAACATATTGATCATTTTATTCTATTTGCTATTTCTAAATTCAATATATCTCTTGAGTCGATAAGCAAGATCGAGAGCATATTCTTTTTTGTGTGCCTGCTTGTAGCTTGTTCTCAAGATCCAAGATACATTTTTGATTAATCACGAATGCTCTGGGGTCATGGAGAGCAAATGTGTTTGTGGAGTGTCAGCTGATGCTGTCAGATAAATGTCTTAAGCTTAGCCAGGGTTCATGCCCCAGCTTTAGGCTGTGCCAAATGTCTCCCCTTGTTGAGGAAGATAACAGCTACACTGGAGGCGACTGAGCTGTTTGTTCACTGAAAGGGCTGACCTTGCCATATGGGGCTAGAATCAGGTGAAAAAACTGTGTAGTTTTTTTAATTGAAACTTTAAGAATCTTAACTTTTTAATTGTCCTCATACTTAAATCAGTTAATTTTTATATTTGTTTGTTATTGTGTGTGTTAGCCAATTTTTTTGTGGCCATATGACTTAAACATTATCTTACAAATTCCTTAGCATATAATTGTTGCTCCTGATAGTAGTAGTTTTAATAATCTCTGCATGCTTTGAGAGGCCAGACAAGACATTTGATGTGGTATTTTTTACATTAGATTCTTCTGGACCTGTTATCAAAGGGGGGTGGAAATCCTTAAGAAAAAAAAAATAAGTGCAAAATTCAAGGATTAAAGACTTGCATTAATCAGTTCACATTTAAATTTAAATATGCTTTATAATCTTAGTTCCTGGCTTAGAAAAGCAGGACGTAAAGTAGTGACCCTCAGCAAAGCAACCTCCTGTCTTCAGAAGACTTGTTTAATCATATTTACCTCATTTATAGCAATTTGTCTTCTATTACTAGACAGAGCGTATAAATTAGAAATAGCGACACAATTGCTAAGCTAACACCTGGAGAACACTTTGTACCAAGGCAGTCTGTTTTGTAGTGCTAAAGGCAAAAGGATGGATCATATGGTGGTGCATAAATAAGTGAAAACTCTCTGGGCTACTTGTGGGCATTTGTTGTAAAACACCTAAAATCAGTGCCTCCGCCTCCCTCCTATCTTATCCTAGTTTGTTCTTTGCTCAAAAGACGGTGCTCTACTTTTTCTTTTCTCTCAAGAAGTTCAAACTGTCAAGGGTAAATCATCAGGGCTAATTAGACACAATAATGCTGTAAAAATTGAAAAAGAAATAACACATCTGTCATGAACTCCCACCAGATCTCTTGGAAATGAGACATTTTTAATATTTTATGCTGAACACAAAATATCTTCAGGAAATGATTTTATATTATATTCTGTACCCAAAACAAAACCTTTCCATGTCAAATGTGTAATGCTGTTTAAGCAGCCATTTATATGGTGTTACTTTTAAATAATCTAATCATTTTACAATATGGATTTTATTTTAATAAGTATAGCCTGTTAAAAAAAATGAAAAAGACTTCAGTTCGGAATAATGAGGAAAATCCAAGGTACATCTGAAGTAATATTTGAAGCCAGTGGTTGCGACATGATACACTGAACCTTGAAAACTGTGAGCCTCCTTTTTCAAATGAAATGTTTCCAGTAAACATAAATAAAATGCACATATTTATTTGAACTTAGCATTGAACCACTTTTGCCCTAAAAACCCTGTAAATTAAATATTAAAATAATATTTAACACACGTTTAAACCTGTAAAGTGTGCTTCCATTTTATGATCTCTGTTAATGTTTATATGGTTCTGATGTGCATAATTTGTTTCTTCTGAATTTTAGAGAGAGCAGGGTTGTATATTCATTTGTGCATGTGAGCAAGAGAGAAATTCTTTTAACTATTAAAATAGATTTTTAAGCATATAATGTGAATTGCTTCCTATATCTTTTTTGTCCTTCATAGTAAAACACAGATTAACAAAAAACTAATATTAAATTCTAATAATTTGAATGACAAGAAAGTGTATATGCCAGAACTACATTTCAATTCTTTTCATTTAAGAAACTTCTAAGTTATGTATTTAAAGTATGTGACCTCAGATGCCTTCCATAATTAACTATGTTGTTCCTGTTAAGAGAAATATACCCTACCTGGCATGTTTAAACACATTTTCCCATTATGACTATTTTTATCTCTAATGAATAAAAATATATCTTCATTTTGACAGTGGTTAGCTGGCATTTGCATACACTGTTTCTGCTGCTTTTTTATTTTTTTTTCTAGGGCAGCTGCCAACTGCACTTGACCCTGGTGTGTATTTTCAGCTCCACCACTTTTTATAAATGGAAGTAGTGTTGTCATGTTGGAGACATGTTTGTGGTAGGGACTTAGAACTGCAGTTTACCAGATGGAGGGAGAATCTATGTGTCTTGCAGAAGTGACCCTTAGGTTTCTGAGCAGGTGGTGATAATCAAAGCACTAGCAAAACACCTTATACTATCAATTTATGATGGCGATACGAGTCAGCCTTGAAACAAAGTTTCACTGCCCTCAGGACCAACTCATCTGGAAAAACAGAGAGGGAAAAATTAGTGAAAAATATGGCCAGAATTAAAGCAAGGAAGCAAGTCTGCCTCTCCGTTGACGCAATGTTAACATATATTTTGAGAGAGAAGTTCTGTATCCCAAATAGCCTTATGATTTAGGTAGGACCTCACATCTATTCTTTCCAAGATAGGATGATGCCAAAAATTAAATATACAGACTGACCCATCAGAATTATAGATTATATTCTATTATGTCAATCCTACCTGCTTCTGTCCATTTATTTTATTTTATTTTTCTCCATTATGCAGATCATCTAACTAACCATGAATTCTTCTAGTCATTGGTGAATCAATCTTTATGTGGTTTAAAGTGAGGGCATAATCTCTTCAAAATGATATAGGCACTACTTCTCTCCTATAATTTTTTTTTAAGGAGGAGAGTTGTTTTCAACACTTTGAGGCTAGGGACAGAAGTTACACATAAACCAGTTTAAGTGGTCAGAAACTGGTTTAAACCTGTAACAGAACAGAAGCTCAGTGCACATAAACCAGTTTCAAAATGGCTGAAACTGGTTTAAGATAAACCTGACTGAATGTAGTATCAGACTTAACTGATTTGGGTCAAACCAGTTTATGAAACTTCTGTCCCAGACCCCTTCCTGGGTCAAGTTAAATCACAGTCCCACCGCATCCCAGCGTGCTTTACAGCCCTGGGCTGGGCTGTGCTGTCTGCTTCAGAGCAGGGCTGGTTCTGCCCCTCTACTCCCTGGCTGGAGCATCGAACGCTGGCTGACAAGAGTTGGGGGAAACAAGCCTGCCTGGGGATGCAGCCCAGTCTGCAGGGGGAAGGGGTAGGCTGCCCCACCCAGGCAAATTCCAGCTGGGGCCTGGGGCCAGGGCACAGGGTTAAACACCCCTTCTCCTGCTTAAACTTACTGCTGGCTACAACTATGAACTAAATTCCAGAGGCACCTGGAAGTAGGAAGAGGAAGTGATGAGCAATCCTGCAGAGTCCTGCTGCTGTGATTTTGGACTGCAAATCCCAGAGACCCTGGGGGCAGCAGGAAGAGGAAGTGAACATAGCCCATGCTGGCTACATGCCAGAGAACCATGCTCTAGTGCCTCCTGGCTTCTGGCCTTAGCCACTGCAGGCATGAGGCTGCATTTCCTGAATCATAGATAAATGTGTCTGTTTCAATGTAATCTCTTCAGTTTAGACTAACTTGCAAAGACTGAATCAATTCAGACTTGGGCTTTTTGACTGTCTGTACTTAGCCTAAGAGGGCAGTTGATGCAGTTAGGAGAATTTTGGCACTTCCTGCTGTGCCTGTTCTTTAATAACTATTTTGATGTGTCATGATTCTTAGAAAGCCAAAGGCATTTTTAATAGCTTGACTTCTCTAACAACGTGTGTGTACGCTCAGACACTTGTAACCAGTTCTGTTAACTCCATATGGTAACAGTGGGGGAGAAGGGGAGGGGAGGGGAAGGAAGGGAGCAACTCAAGGAAAGAGTTTGGGGGAATTAGTACAAAGATTTGTGGAGAACTGCTAACATCTGAAGAGGAGTATTTGAAAGTAACCAAGTAAATCTACTTTAGAAGAAGACAGAGAATAGGGAAAGGATAGGAACTGGGCTTTGTTATTACTCAATCAGGCATCACAACCAATTGACAAGCTCTAACAGAGTAAATGCCACTTAGTTCATAGGAAAATAGGGCTGGAAGGGACCTCATAAGGTCATCTAGTCCAACCCCCTACTCAAGACAGGATCATCCCTTACTAAATCATCTCATTATGACTTGCAAATAATAGAGTTAAAACTTTCAAAGTATTTAATTTTTCCTTTCCTAAACCAGTTACATTTTTTTTCAAACTTATTTATTCTCTTTGATTAGTACAAGTATCTCTGAATATGGTTTTACCTCTGTTTAAAGATTGTCTGTGATATTAGAAGCACATAATTCTGTTGGATGGGAATTGTTTTCTCAATGGACTTTCACACTGAGATGTTCAGCTGTCCCTTTAGGTAAAAATGTCCATTGAAAGCTCTGAGATTGCTTCCCTTATAAATAGGACTTAATTCAGTGCTTTGTAGTCCTTCAGTACTTTGCTGATATTGAACTAGTTGCAAAAATGAGATAAGAAACCTATATAACTGCATATAGTTTTAACATTCTATATATTGGAGTTAATGTTTGTCTTTTAGTACCATGGTAAGTTCAATAATTAGGCTTTGCTATAATAAAAAAGTACGATGTAAAAGGAAAATAACTGTACTCTATACCATAAATGGTTTAATAAATAAAACTGAACGTTTCTGAGGCAGAAGGCTTTTTAGAACTTTGAAGTCCAAAATAAAAATCAGTCAAAACAAGTTTTCAGAGAAGACATTCAGTTGATTCAGCAGAAGTATGGGGGTACCTCTGTTTCCCACCTTGGAGTTAGTTTCTTTGAAGCAGTCATCTTTCTGCAAAATAGAAGAAAAGGTGAGCAGCTTACCTTTAACTAGACAAGGCAAAAAAAGACACAGTGAGAACATAAGTTCAAAGGCTAGGAAGATAAAATTATACAGGAATATAGCAGGGGGAACCCTGACATTGGGTTAGAATTGAAATACAGTTTTAACTTGTTTGATACTCATGAGATATATCATGAGAATTTATCATATCATATATATCATGATATATCATGAGAATTTAACTTTTTTTTTCAGATTTGAACACAAAATGGAAGTCTCCTTTTTGTTGTTTCTGCCTTTTTTGGTGGGGACAAGTTCAGAACCTCTGTCCTTGACTGCAGTGAGGAGGTTTCTAGAAAGGGCTGTGAGGACGGAAGTTATTTTCTAAGTCCGTACCAAATACAGCCTACAAAGGCCAGTGCCATGTAGAGATAAATTCATATCACTTTGTCACCACAGTACAGTAAGGAGTTAGGAGGCCTTTTAAGAAATTTAAACCATGTCTTTTGCCTTCAGCCACAAATTTAGAGATGCCACTTCCCTTGCTTACCTCTTCACTGTAACCTTTTCCTAGAAGATTTGAATTGACTGCTTAAGGGTGGGGGGAGTGTTTTGCGTGGAACTTTGTCACCCTTAGCAATTTGAAATGCCTGGTCCATCTTGGCATCAGTAACTTACTCTGGTCTGCCATAGGCATCTTAGCACATTTAGCATTAGAAACACTTCCCTGTAAGATGCTTCCATGTGTGTCATACTGGCCTGTTTTTTCAAGCATGATACAGACCATCATTCTTATACGTGGTCTCGCTTGTCATCTTCCTCCCACTGTAATCCAGTATGACACTTAATCCTTTTCTCTTAGCCTCGTATCTGTTTCTCACTTGATTGCTCTTCATGGACATTTTAAAACTGATCAGATCTCTCCCCCAAATTATGGCAGAGTCAAAGCCATCTAGATTTAGATTTTCCAGAGCCTGTTTCACCGGGTCTTCTCAGATATGCAATGCTCCCACTCCTATCTGTAGCTGATTTTCTGTCATACAGGATCAGAAGCTTAGACCTGAGTTGGAATTTGGATGTGCAGCCCTCTTGGAAACAGAGGCACTCTCCTTTCCGACACCATCCTTTTTTGTCCATCACTGACTTAGTCAGGCTTGGAAGTGAAATAACTGTAGCAGGCACCTGTTCCCTTTTTTTCTGGAAGGAGTTTGTGGGCCCTATCCCACTGGTATTGTTAGATATCGGTAAAAATTAGTCGGGCAATGACATGTTTATATATTAGGAAAAGAAGACTGTAAGCTCGGGTACAAGAACTTATAGACACTGGACATCTTGGAATAAGTGAACACTATCTAATCAATGTTATTATTTTCTCTTTTTACTTTGTTTTCCCTACTTTCTCATGTATTATTGTACTACCTGCGTAACTTCATCATTGGGCTTAATAGTGTACAAACACAGGTTCAGGGACCTGAACCTGTTCAGACTCCACAAGAGAAGGCTGAGGGGGGATCTAGTGACCATTTACAAACTAGCCAGGGGGGACCAGCAGGCATTGGGAGAGTCCCTGTTCCCCCGAGCACTACCAGGAGTGACAAGAAATAACGGTCGCAAGCTGGCAGGGGGTAGATTCAGGCTAGATATCTGGACCGCGCTACTTCACTGTCAGGGCGGCTAGGATCTGGAACCAACTTCCAAGAGAAGCGGTGCTGGCTTCTACCCTGGGGGTCTTTAAAATGAGGCTAGATGATCACCTTGCTGGGGTCATTTGACCCCAGTACTCTTTCCTGCCGTGGCAGGGGGTCGGACGTGATGATCTGCTCAGGTCCCTTCCAACCCTACCAACTATGAAGCTAAGAACAAAAATATAGTCCCTGTCCCAAAGAGTTTACAAGCTCAGGCAAGACAGGGAAGTAAAATGAGACATACTGCTGCATATGATGCTGGTGGTCTCTTCATACCACAGACAAACCAAACAGCCAGAAAATGCATTGGACGATACAGGTACTCTGGAAGGTGGAAGATGACAATTTGTCACTTCTGGCAATAGACAGCACTCTTCCATACCTGCAGCTGTGAAAGCCTGGTCACAGGGAAGAGTATAGGAGTATTACACAGACATGCAGGGAGAAAATTAGAAACCCCAATGCACAATATGAGGTACAGTTGGCAAGGGACATAATAAATGCAGTTGACAAGGCAATAAAAAGGGCCTCTAGAACAGGTGTGGGCAAAATATGGCCTGTGGACCAGATCTGGCCCACCAGGCCATTTTATCTGGCCTGCAGGTCCCCTAAAAAATTTACCACAAACCCCACACCCACCCACACCCCACATATCCACACACACACCCACATGCTCCCTCACCTCACACCCACACCTAACCACCCCCCTGCAGACACCCACACCCTCCCCCACACCCCACGTACCCACACACCCACATCCCCCCATAAGCCTATACCCACCCCCCATGCCCCTACCCCCCCACACAATATACAAGAATAAGACTTAATTTTAAGCTGTTATATACAATCACCTCTATGTACACTACACAAACGCATGTAAACCAGGACAAAAATATTTTTTGAAATAAAAGTAATTAATGTTTTAGATGTTCCCTTTTTAGAATATAATTTCTTATTTTTCTGGTTCCAAGGTGGCAAAACCCCTTGCTGAAAGGAGTACTTCTGGGGACAAGGGGAGGGACCTGCAGTTGCAAAGGTCACGGGTTAGGGGACAGGATGTATGGTCACAAGATGGTGACCAGGGGGTGGGGCACCTGTCAAAGGGCAGGGCTAATCATGCAGCCTTTGACAGCTTGCCAAAACTGCACCTCATCTAAAACATTCATTACTTTGATTCCCTCCACTCAAAACAATTGCCCACCCCTGCTTTAGAAGTATGTCAAAAGTAAAAGGAAGAACAGAGAAACACTAGGTCTCTTATGGAATGTGGAAGATAATCTAGTTACTGATGATTTAGAGGAGGCTGAAGTATTTAATGCCCTTTTTACTTCATTCTTCACAAAATAGGGGCAGCTACCAGATGATGAGTGCAGTTGACAGCAAAGATAGGGAAAGATAGGGAAGACAAACAGTAGAAGATCAGGTTAGAGATTACTTAGAGAAACTAGCTGTTTTCAGGTCAGCAAGGCTGGATGAGATGCACTCTGGTGTACTGAAGGAATTGGTTGAGGCACTTTCAGAGCCATTGGGTATCCTTTTTGAGAACTCATGGTGATTGAGTGAGGTCCCAGATGACTGGGAAAAGTCAAATATAGTGCCCATCTTTAAGAAAGGGAAGAAAGAGGATCCAGAGAACTACAGGCCAATCAGCCTGACCTCAATACCTGGAAATATCATGGAGCAGGTCCTCAAGGAATCTATTGTGAAGCACCTAAAGAAGAAAAAGGTGATTGGGAGCAGCCTGAATGGATTCACCAAAAGCAAGTCATGCCTGACCAACCTGTTTTCCTTTTATGGTAGGGTGACAGGCTTTGTGGATGTGAAGAGAGCAGTGGATGTGATGCATCTTGATTTTAGCAAGGGTTTGACACAACATACTCATTAACAAGCTAAGGAAATACAGACTAGGTGAAAGTACTGTAAGCTAGATGCAGACGTAACTGGTTGGATCGTTGTCCTCAACGAGTAGTCATCAATGGCTTAAAGTGTAGGTGGGAAAAAGTATCAAGTGTGGTTTCCCAGGCATCTGTCCTGGGTCTGGCATTGTTTAATATCTTCATTAATTATTTGGATGATGGACTTGATTACACACATAGCAAATTTGTGGATAACACCAAGTTGGGTACAGTTACAGATAGCCTGGAAGTAGGGCCAGGATCCAGAACAACCTGCAATTGGAGAAATGATATGCAGTTCACCAGCTGAGATTCAATAAGAACATGGGCAAAGTCTTGCACTTGGGATGTAATAATTGCAGGAGAGTAGAGTGGGGAATGACTGGCTAGGCTGCAGAGAAGTAGACTGGGGGTTACAGTAGACCAAAAGCTGAACATAAGCCAACAGTGTGCTCTTGTGACAAAAAAAAAAGCCAACCACCTACTGGGTTATACTAGTAGGAGTATCAGTTGCAAGCAAAGGGAAGTGATTCTTCCACTCCATTCAGCATTGGGGAGCAGGGTGGATAAAAATCAATGTTATATATATATATAGGTTTGGGGTTTGGGGTTTTTTTTTAAACCATCTTAACAAAAATATGATTAAATCAAAATTTTATATTTAAATAAAAATGCAATATATATGTATATTGCAATATATTGCATTTTTATTTAAATAAAAACATTTTGATTTAATCATATTTTTGTTAAGATGGTTTAAAAAATACCCAAACCTATATAAAGATAGTTTTAATTTAAGATATGTCAAAGTTCAAGGCTATCATCATGGAATAGGAATTATAATTTCTAATTATATACTATTTGAGACAATATATTCATATAACCTTTTTAGAAAGGTTTTATAAATAGGTCACATCAGGTCATGAACTATATTAGTTGCCCAATTTTATGGGGTTCCCAGAGGCTCCTCTATAGATTAGTAAAGATTAAAGAAAACTGCTCTACCCAATGGGACTCTGCTCAGTCTAGAATGTCCCATTAAGCATCTCTGTGATGCTTAGTATAAGTTCTCAAACTGTGGATTTGTGTCTCCAGAGATAACATCCTTGTTAATAGCAGTATATGGAGATTCATAGATGTAGGGTCAGAAGGGACCTAAGTAGATCTTCAAGTCAGACCACCTGCCTTGGGCAGGAGAGAATACTGGGCTCATATGGTGTCATCAGCGAATTTGAACAGGGTGCTTTTCACTCCCTCATCCAAGTCGCTAATAAAGAAATTAAACAGTGCAGTCCCAAAGATCGAGCCCTGGGGGACTCCACTGCCCACGTCCCTCCAGGTTGAATATGATCCCCCCACCACCACTCTCTGGGTGTGGCCCCTCAGCCAATTTGGGACCCTTCTGACTGTGTAGGCATCAATGCCACAGTCACCTAGCTTTTTACTGAGAATGGGGTGGGAGACAATGTCAAAGGCCTTTCCAAAGTCCAGAAAGACTACATCCACCACAACACCTGCATCCAGTGATTTTGTGACCTGATCGTAGAAAGCAATCAGGTTGGTGTGACAGGACCTGCCCCTAATGAACCCATGCTGGTTGCCCCTGAGCATCATCCCCCCTGCCGGTCCTTCCTAGATGTGCTCCTGGATAATCTTCTCAAAGAGGTTCCCCAGAATCGAAGTAAGACTAAAAGGCCTACAGTTGCACGGATCCTCCCTCCTCCCTTTTCTAAAAATGGGGACCACACTGGCCTTCTTCTAGTCATCTGGCACCTGGCCAGAGCACCATGAGTGCTCGTAAAGCCGTGCCAGATGCCCCTCGATAACTCCTGCCAATTCCCTCAGAACCTTGGGGTGGAGAGCATCTGGACCTGCTGACTTGAACACGTCCAGCCCCTCCAGAAGTTCCTTAACTTGGTCCTCCCTGACCCTAGGCCTGGTGGGGTCTCTCCTGAGTCCATCCTGAGTCTCGGTGGGGGAGTCCCAGTCCCTGCACAAAAAAATGGAGGCAAAGAAATTGTTAAAAACGTTTGCCTTTTCCTCTGGTGCAACCACCAGATTGCCTAACATATCCTGCAGGGGCCCCATGTTACCTGGTGCCTTCTTCATACTCCCTATGTATTTAAAAAAGGACTTTTTGTTGTCCTTGATCCTTGATGCTAGCCCTAGTTCTGTATCTGCCTTAGTTTTCCTAATAGCCCCCCTACAGACCCAAGCAATGGAGGTGTACTCCTCTTTGGTGATAACCCCTCCCTTCCACTGGGTGTACGCCTCCTTTTTGGCTTCCAGGCATTCCTGAATGCCTTTGGTGAGCCAGGAGGGCTTTTGAGCATTCTTCCCCCCTTTGATTCTCATTGGGACTGTCACCCCTTGGGCTCACAGGATCATCTCCTTAAGGAGATGAGATGAGAGATAAAAGACCTGATTACCTACCTATCAGCCCTATTGTCTCTCTGCTAGTTACTTGTACTACACAGAATCAATCCCTTACCTCTTTCTAGAAGTGCAAAGTTTCAAGAAGTTAAATGAATAAATTGTTGGGTGTGGAGTAGATCTGGGCAAGGAGGAGGAGTCTGGAAATAAATGCAAGGAGGCGAGGGCAATAGAAACAAAACAGAAACATTTTGAGCAGAATATTCCAGAAGTCTTGAGGAATAAGTTTCTGAATATAGCCTCTCCATTGATTTGAGATCTAGAGAAGGAACAGTATGGTAGAAAGGAAAACCTGTCAAGGCAGCAGGCTTACCAGACTATAAAGAGAGAAGAAATCAAAGATTAGAAGAAAGTGAAAAAAAGCCCCAAGCTAATAGCATGTGGCTACAGTGCTCATTTGGTATCCTTCTAATAAAGTGTGGCAAAAATATCCCCCAAAAATCCATGATTCATCTAGTGAATTGGAGATAGCTCACCTCCCAGTGACTTCAGAAGTATCTGCTTCAGTCAGCTTTGGTAAATAAAATAACCAAATCATAATTCAGTTTTCTGATGTAGCTGCAAAATAAATCTGAAAAAAGATTTCATAGATTTCATAGCCATTAGGGCTGGAAGGGACCTCGGAAGATCATCGAGTCCAGCCCCCTGCCCAAAGGGCAGGAAGTCAGCTGGGGTCATAGGATCCCAGCAAGATAAGCATCCAGTTTCATCTTGAAGGTGTTCAATGAAGGCGCTTGAACCACCTCCGGTGGCAGGCTGTTCCAAACCTTGGGGGCTCGGACAGTAAAGAAATTCTTCCTTATGTCCAGCCTGAAATGATCTTGAAGTAGTTTGTGATCAAAACAACTCACTGCTTTAAAATGTATAGTTGTGTACCTTCTAAAAATGAAACCTACGTCTATCACTGAGTTGTGAATAATATGTATTACAGTTATATCAAACAAGAAGAATGCACTTTTTGTAGAAAACGGATTAAATCAAGGCTTAAATTGTGATTTAAATCATGATTTTAATTGATTTGAATTCAAATCCACCCTGCTGGGGAGGCCTCACCTGGAGTACTGTGTCCAGTTTTGGGCCCCACAGTTCAAGAATAATGTAGACAGTTAGTAAAGGGTCCAGTGTAGAAGAACAAAAATGATTGGAGGCCTCAGAGGCAAGACTTATGAGGAAAGGCTGAAAGAACTAGGGTTGTTTAGTGTGGAGAAGAGAAGACTCAGGTGGGATTTAGTAATAGTCTTCAAATACCTGACAGGCAATTACAGACAGTTTGGAGTTGGGCTTTTCTTCATGACCGTAGGGGACAGGACTAGGAACAGTAGTTTTCATCCAAATCTGCAAAAACATAACAAAATTATAGCTATTTTAGTGATTCCCCAATATAGTCTATAGCTGAATCTCCAAATTGGCACCAAATCTCTGAATTTGAATGGAATCAGGACAGTGATTTGAATCACCAAATCAAATCACTGTCCCTCCCAATTGGCCCAATCCAAATCCAAAGTGAATACTTGCTGCTTTGCACAGGCCTACTGCCCACATATAAGGGGCAGCACAGGAGAAGATGCAAAGGATTTGAAAATGTAATGTGTGTAATTGAAGCCTGGATAACTAGTGATGGTATAGGCTGTAGAAAGTCTTGAATTCAAAGGCAAGCATCTTACACTTGATGAGATAAATAGAGAATGGAAAGCATGATACACAGAGAGTGTGATGCAAAGAGATGGGGGATATGGGCAAAAACAATGGGATAAAGGAATGCTTTTTTGTAGAACTATTCTGGATGAATATCAACAGGACCTGTCAAGGCCAAGAAAAGGATGTTTCATTAATCAACAATCAAAATGAGACCTTGGCAAGAGTTTCACCTTTGCAGAGGAATAGGAAAAGGTGAATCCTAGAGATGTTGTGATTTAGTCATAGTCCAGAAGTGAAGACCTAGAGAGATCTCAAGTGAAGATGATGTCAAGATTACAATGAGTGGCAGGAAGGATAGTAATGTTGTCCACAGTGATCAAGATAGCATGTAAGAAAGATTAAAAGCTCTTCTTTAGTTATGTTGAACTTGAGATAATTGTTAGAAATCCGCAAGGAAGTGTCAGAGACCATGATTTCAATTTGGGTAGAAGGGATGTCTAAAATAGATCTGTGAGTCATTCATCTTGAAATATTAGTTGAATTTGTGTTTGCAAATTAAAGTGTTCAGGGATGATGTGAGGACAAGAAGAGAATGAACCAAGAAGTTGGACTTGTGGAACAGAAAGTTTATGGGTTACAGAGGATCCCCCAAAGGATGCTCTGAAGAATCTGTTAGAGGAAGGAGTAGAATCCAGAGAGAACAGTGTCACAGAACCGAAGGAAATGTGAGAATTCAAGTGGGGTGTTGTTTGTCAAATGCTACTGACTGGTTAAGAAAGTTGAGGATGGAGGACTCGCTCCAAGAAAGCGCTAAAAAAAAATGAGATACTTGCTGTCACACAAAGAAAAAAATATTTTTTATAGATTTTTACTTTTGTTTTGGAGTTCCATTAAAGACTTAACTTAGACAAAAGATGTGCTTTCCATGCTGAATTGCTTATTATGATTATGTAAATGTTGTAAGTTGAGAGAGTCTTTGTAGCTATGTGTTATTTCACAGCAACTTCTTTATCTGCAATATAATTCACACTGTAATAGTATAATACTAGAAACAAGAGTATCAGTTTATTCCTTAGAGCTAATTGGCCTCATAACAATACATAGTCCAAAAATCACTGGCATCCAGTCGGCTCAAACGGTTATGACATGTTATTGCCTAATATACCAAGGTCAGACGCAAGTTTGGGTAGCTACTAAATCTAACAGAGTACACTCTCCAGCCTCTATAATTAATCTTAGGAGTGGGTGATATAAAGTAACATTCTTAGCTAAGTATTGAATCAATTATATTTAATAGGCCAAGTTCTGCTATTAAACATGTGAGTGCAACTTCCATAGCAATCATAACTTTGTGTAAGGGCAGATTTGATTTTAGGTGTCATATTTTTGTTGTGTCGTGTTTTGAGATCATAAAACAAGTAGTTTGAAAAGGATTGTCTCAGGTGTATTTTAAAAAGAAGAGAAATGCATAAAAGAAATATTTACATTAATGAAAATGAACTAGTATAGCAATACTGGCATGATTATAACAAAAAGGAGACTTTACTATGACTATTCTACTTAATTTCTGAACATAGGAAGAAATCTGCTATTTCACTGAAGATGTAAATAGTTACAGATTATCCTTATTTTTTACTAGCTTTTTGAACTCTAACACTTAGTAAGATGTGGGCCCCTGCCTCTTCTGAGCTGTGCTCTAGAGTACTTGTGCCAAAGTTGGCCTAGGGCTGTAATTAAGAGAAGGAAAATGTTTAATGAGGGGTATGTAGGTATGGATCAGTGGCAACGTGAAAAACAGAACACGGGCAAAGAGAAGGTATCTTTCCAAAACTGGATCTCCTTGTCAATCACAGACAAGCACCGTCTCCAGAAAAATTCTATTCAGGCATCAGCAAGAAGTGGAACAATAAGGGGAGGGCTTCATCAACTGACAGAAGGGGGAAAAAAGAAATAGTGCTGAGGGGGTGACTTTGACTTCTGAAATTTGAATGCAGTTTTTGTCATTGGTGGAATGCTGTTCGCTTCATCCTTCCAATTACAATATACAAGTGTATTACAAAGAAAGCCCTCTAAGTCATCATCAAAGTGTATTTTGCAGCACATGGAAAATTATGTCTTCAAGACAAACAGAAAAATTATACTAACTCCAGCAGTCAAATGTATACCTGTCTGCCTTTGGATTGTAAAAGTAGCATTTGAATGGCTTATTAAATAGAAATGCATGGCCTCTGGCCTCTCAACTGTTTAACAAACTGGTATGATTCCCTTACCTCACCTCTCTTATCCACAGGGAGATAGGTGTGAATCATGCCTATGAACTTGTAAAACTTGCCCTTATTACCATAAGATCTAGGTTGGAAACAAATATTTTATCTTTATAGAAAGCTTTTACATGGTAAAATTTGTGCCTAATTTTCTTATGAACAAGTTTTACATTGCATTTTCCCCTTCCAGCTATATATTTCCTGAACAGCTTCTGTAACAATCAAGGTGGGCAGTACACCCTTTTTCATGACAGTCGCATAGGGCAACTAGATGTAATGTAAATGAAAACTAGATGTAAAGGACCACAAGATTCACACTTCATTAAAATGTAGGTTGAATACCGTTCAGGTATCTTGTATAATCTTCTATCTGGATTGTATCTCCATTTCGGTTTGTATGACATTACCTGTTTGGAGCAGGATAAAGACTCATTGTTACTGTCAGTCCTGTTTCAGGCTAAATCTCCATCTAGTCCTTTGTGGCTGCCATTTTTATCAGGCATTCAGAACAGCTTCCCTTTGCTGATCTGCCATTTTCCAACATATCACTGTTTCACTTGTATGATTTCTGGTGAGACAAGCTCAGACCTGGCTGCTTTTCTCTCAGTAACAGAGAAAAGAAATGTCTCTGGTGCCTCCTCTGCAGAGAAAGTTGATTCATGTGTAAATTATCAGTTGGCCTTTATTTGCTTGGCCTGTGGAGAGTACACATGCAGATAAAAGGCTCGGAGGGTCAGGGCTTAGTACGTGCAGGTTTCTCCAGTGGCCACAATGACAGTGTTAGAATTGTTGTCAAAGATTATCAGACAGACTGTGATGTCTTATCATTATTTACTTTCAGTTTAGTGTGTAAAATAAATTTTAACAAGCAGGAAGCTTTTATAACATGTGAACAAAGTACATATCATAACCGTAAATTATCATCATCCTCAAACTCCAATATCAGGATTGTTAAGCACCCATACAGATATCTTTGATGATAGTACTCATGTTGGCATATGGAAACAGTTTGTTTTAACTGTCTGTTTACTTCATGAGTTGCACTTAAAGTGAAAACAAGCTCCAGTTTGGCAAAAAGTACAGAAATACAAAAACAAACAAAACAAAAATACAAACAAATCATCTCAAATATTTTATACACCAGAAACTAGAAGCAGGACGGCTGATTTTGGTTTGCACTGAAATATTTTTAAAAATTATTTTCCTTTTGTTCATTTGCACATAGCTTCTAGGCATAGCATTAAATGGTAAATGGAAGTTCTCCGATGTTATGTCTCATTTAATAAAGTAGTTACAGTATATTTGTCTATTTTACAACTATATTTGTATTGGCATATAATGTGTGCAGCAGCTGGGAACTGTGTGGGGGTGGCAGAAAGTTATTTGATCTACAAAATCAGTTATCTGTCACTCAGTTGCCTTTCACTGAAACATAATCAAGGATCATTATGGGCCTATTAGCAGCTTTGATGTAAGTGTATTTTATATGCCATTTTCAGAACAACAGTTATCCTCCCAAAAGTAAAGTTGTTAAAGTACACCTGTCTCTTAGTTTCACAAGGTAATCATAAATCAGACAGAATACTTGGCTTGTGAAATGTAAATTCAAGACCCATAGGATTTGATCCATCAGGTCAACTTCGATTTAGACATTTGGGGCTCCCCTTCTATTGAATAAACAGTAGACAAGGTCATCTCTGCCAAAGTGCTATTGTTAACTTATCTATGCTTGTAGCAATGTTATGAGCAGTTTTAAAAGGGCTTTTGTGGCAAAAAGCAAGCATTGTAACTTACTTTAAAAGAAGAAATTAAACAACCCAGACTCAGTTTTGAGAATGAAGGAATAAATTGTTGCATACTAGTTTTATGTCTCCCTTTGTAATTCTTTCCCTTTTTATTGTTATTAGTGATATTACATGTTTTGTTTATAATATACTTCATATTGAAATCACTTATCCTCTGTATTTGCTTTAGTTCAGAGATGTTTTTCTCATGAAATTTTATTATGCTAATAGTTTGAAAGTGAGTTTGCATCCTTGATGGTATAGGCTTATTTTGGTACTTACATTTTGCTTTTAAAAATTACCACTCCTTTTCAAAACCAAAGTTTCCTTTTGGTCCTTTCATAGTTTGGGTGGGTCAAGTAGCCTTGAATCTTCTCAGGGAGCCTATTTGTTCTCAGGGGCCTCAGTGCACCATTAATTGTATGGGAAGCATTGTGGCCCTAAATGGGCACTGGACTAGCACTCAAGAAAACAGGATTCTAGTCTGCTCAGGAACTGGCTTTGTGATCTGAAGAAAATCATTTTCCCATCACTAAAATTATCATAACTGACACTTGCCCTTTTTTTAATGCATTAATATCTGTGGTTGCACTCTAACCATTGGGTTGTTTATTAATAATACTGTGGGATTGAGAAGGATTTTTTTTCAGATTGGCAAAACCTTTTGTTTCTGTCGTTGCTTCACTTTCCCTACACACTGGGTGCTATTAGCACAGAGAAATAAACTCCAGCACATATTGCACTGGATTTTATTGCTCCAGGGTACCACATCTGAGTGTGCATCCAGGACCACAGCATGTGGAGCTGGGTCAGACCAGCCCTGGCTGACAGGAGGCCCAGGTGGTCAGCCTACTAGCCCGAGGATGCTCCAATCTCACTCAACATGCTGCAGAGGGAGCCAGCTGGAGCATGAGGGTGCTCCAATGTTGGGCTAGCTGGCAGGCAGCCCCTGCACTGAAGCACCCTTGTGCCCCAGCCAGCCCTGTCAATGCCTGCATGTGTATTGCTGTGCACTGAAGAACTCCACTATAGGATAGTACAAGTACTAACCTGCAGCAGAGTTAATTAGTTTTCTGCAGGCTAATAGGGCCTCACATGCAGACATTGAGACTTTACTGTGCAGCTAATTAGACAGCTCCATAGTAAATGTCTCGCATAGGTGTGCCCACTCAGTAAGGTCAGCATTTTGGCAAAAGCATGTACTTGTTTAGAATAGAAGCTAATGTATGGGACAATAGAAAAGTTTACATCTGTTTCTTAACAAAAGCCTGTTGCGGTGACTGTGCCATAACAGGGCCATAATTTGTGTCAAGTGGATGCACAAGGCAAAGAATAAGTTGAGACAAGGTACTGTAACAAATCTGGGACTACAGTAATGGGACTTGGACAGTAAACACAGATAAAGGCAGGGGTAGATCATGGGGAAGTACAGTGGTACAGTTGCACCCCCTTTTGATTTCTGATCTACCTAAACTTTAAAACCAACTACCTGGGAGGGGAAGTGGCGTTTCTATTTAGGCAGCCCTGATTGAGTCAATTTACTTCATAGCTCCTTATAATCGACCTGATTCTTGCTAATCTCTCTTCATTCTGTAGGTGTTAACAACCCCCATTCTTTGTAAAGGTCTTGATGTTCCATTACTCAAACTGTCCTTTCTTCTGAAGTTTTGCTGTCTTTTAGCCACTCCTAGTAATGTCTTCTGCTTCACAGGCCTGCAGACTGTCTTTAGCTGTAGCTAAAAACTTTAATTCAGGTGTAGTAATATTAAGTCAGGTATAAAAATGACTGACAGTGAAGTACTGGAGGCACTGTCAAGACATGAACACTAGATTTTATTTGAACTTGAATAAGAGATATGCAATTAACTATAATGACTACAGGACTAATGCAGCAATATCTTTTAACTATTTTGACCATTTTTGCCTGGTTTCTTGTGTTTTTTAAACTTAACATAGAATCTAGCAAATTAGTGAACATTCAAATGAACACGAAAATAAAGTTATATTTGTTTTTGCTTTGGTCTTAAACTCAATAATATAGTGCTTTGCTCCTAGGATATTAGTAAAGGATCTAGTTTCTCTTTAACTGGAAAAAATGTGTGTCATATTTTAGGTGACGATGCACCACACCATCTGTTACTCCCCCTTCTCCCCATTTCAAAATCCTAGATCCATCCATGGATAAAGACACCCTTGATCTCAGCTCAAGGTCTTCACACAAGAAAAGGGAAGGATTAATGTTTTATTCTGCATCTAAGTGCATTTGTTGATTGTGACTAACATGGTCTTATACCACGTAATTATGGCCAGGTAGAATCATAGAATCATAGAAGTAGGGTCGAAAGGGACCTTGTAGATCTTCAAGTCTGACCCCCTGCCTGCTTTATGGATGTCTAATCTAAATCTACTCTCCAACAACTTGTTGCCATTATTCCTTGTTATCCCGGGGGGCACTAGGGGAAACAAGGTCTCCCCCAAACCTTCTGGTCCCCCCTAGTGAGTTTATAGATGGTCACCAGGTCCCCCCTCAGCCTTCTCTTGTGGAGGCTGAACAGGTTCAGGTCCCATAGCCTCTCATTGTAGGGTCTGCCCTGCTGTCCCTGGATCATGCGGGTGGCCCTCCTCTGGACCCTCTCAATGTTGTCCACATCCCTCTTGAAGTGGGGTGCCCAGAACTGGACACAGTACTCCAGCTGTGGCCTGACCAGTGTTGTGTAGAGAGGGAGGATCACCTCCTTGGCCCTACTTGAGATGCACCTGTAGATGCACGATAGGGTCCGGTTAGCCCTGCCGACCATGACCTCGCATTGTCGGCCCATGTTCATCTTGGAGTCAGTGATGATTCCAAGATCCCTTTCTGCCTCTGTGCTCTCAAGAAGCAAGTTTCCCATCTTATAAGTGTGCTGCTGGTTACTACTGCCCAAGTGCTGCACCCTGCACTTGTCAGTATTGAAACGCATCCTGTTTCTGTTAGGCCACCCCTGCAACCTATCCAGGTCTTGCTGCAATTTTTCCCTCCCTGCTAACGTGCCCACCTCACCCCAAATTTTGGTATCATCAGCAAATTTGAACAGGTTGCTTTTCACCCCGTTATCCAAATCGCTGATAAAGAAATTGAACAGTGCGGGCCCAAGGACCGAGCCCTGGGGGACTCCGCTGCCCACTTCCCCCCAGGTCGAATATGACCCGTCCCCCACCACCCTCTGAGTACGACCCTTCAGCCAATTTGCAATCCATGAAGAAATGAAGATGGACTACTTTGGACATACTATCCGACTGATAACAATAAGAATGAAGGTCCAGCTACTGTTCTGCCTCCCAAATGTCTAAATCTCTGTCACAGCTACCCAAAAAGCATGTATCTTGCCTCAAGAATGCAATCTTATTCTATCCACAGACATCCATAACTTTCCTAGTTTTCCAATCAGCAGCAGCCATACGCCCTTCCTTCATGTTGAGATACAGCTCATTCAGTTATCTACCTGAACCAGTGTATCTAACTGACAGTCTATAGCAATAATTTTTAGTGTACAGTAAAGCAAGAACGGGGGTCCATCTACCTTTTGCCCAATACCCTGGTGGTTAGGACAGTCACCTTAATCACTAAGCTATGCTCTAGGTAAGACTAAGGAGATTTTTCATTCTGTCTGTTAAAGTTTGTCCATTGGGCAGAAGCAGGCTAGAAGGGAAAAACATGCAAGAAGGACCCTGTCTCAGTAACCTAGAGTGGAGGGCTTTCCCCTGGAAGGGAGTGAGCCCTGGGTTCTGTCCCCAATTCCCAGTGTTGTTTAGCATTTTGCATGAGCTAGGCTAGTCAACTAGGTACCCTATCCAGCCAGATACAGACTCTTCTGGCTGAGTGCGGTCTAGAATCCCAGTCACACACTTCATGGGCAGGTGCAACTGGGGAAAAAGGTGACTGGATTGACTTCCTTTTTTGGCATGATTTATTTTATCCATCTAAATGAAAGGGAACTTGTGCCAAGTTTATGTACTTCCCAGGCAAAATTGGATCACAATGGAGCATAGGTGGAGGAAAACACCAACATAACCTTCTGGTAGTTTAGTGACTTATGGTTTATCTCTGCCACATTACTGGTGAGTCCTGGGGAGGTCATACCACCCATATCCACCCATCAGTCTGCTGACACACTCCAGAACCAGACGTTTGCCAGTGAGGCTATTTCAGGCATGTCTTCAGTGGCCACTGTCAGGGACACTCAAGACTAAGGTCTCAAGAGTGGACACTAGAGATATTGGAGCTTTGGAGTACAGCTCTGGAGTATATAAGTGGACTCAGGTGAGCAAGACATCTGCTGCCTCATGCTTTCTGGGACGTGGTAGTGCTACAGTATAAATAAGCCATTAAACACCTGGCAGTATAAGCTGCATAAGTGTAACTTAAATGCCTTAGAGGCAAAACAGAATTTGATAAAAGCTATGACCTCAGTTATAACCTTAACTAATTCTAGAATATCCTTATTTCTGACTATGTAGAAATGTTGATGTAACAGCATACTTTCTAAAATGTATGTTGATATGGAGTCTGGAAAACACTCAGATAAGTTAGCAGGTATTTCATTTTGATAATATCAACCTGTTTGTACTGTAACAGATCTGAAATATTTGGCAGTTCTTTATATATACAAATATGTTTCACGTATAAGAGTATGGAACATTGTACACAAATATACTGTTCACTTAATACAAGCAACATCTTGTGGCAATTTTCCTAAGAATATTTTATCCTATTTTATACATCTGTGAGGAGATGTATATGATTTAATTGTATGAGAAATAAAAATATGTGAAGGTAGGGAACAGATTTGTTTATGTGCATAATAATTTACTTATCAGGCTAACTTAATTCAAATACAGAATTATTATTTACATTGCGTGATCAACATATATTTTTGTACATATGTAGACTATACAATACAACGTGGTAGCAAGTAGCAATACTAAAAATAAGTGCTTGTCCCAAAGTACTTAATCCAAAGCAATGAATGAGTACTGTACTTTACAGAACAGAATGAAGATTACAATTTAATATAGCATGTTACTTTTTTTAGTGAGCTGTTCCTTTACATAATTTTATGAGTGAATTGACTGAGGTAAAGCAAAGTCATGTGACTTGCAAGTAGTTGAGCAATCATTCATATTTTAGAAAACAATGCCATTGTGCATGAAAAATGGACACACAATTACAGACCTATTCTGATCCTGCAGTTTCTGTGATTAAGAGCACAAATAGGTAGATTCACAAATTACATATTTGTCATTTACCTATACAATTATCTAGTTAATATATGCAATTGTATTAGACACTTGAAAATTGGACACAAAGAACCAAACCTTTGGGTCCTGTGACAGGCACTGGCTACACAGAACAGAATGGGATAAAGGAACTTAAGGCAGTTTACCCCACTTAAGTAAGGAAGGGTGCAAAGGTAGAAGAACAGCAACTGAATATCAAATTCAGGTTTTGTGCATACAGTTATATATCAAACATAATGAAAATCTATGCAAATAAATGTAGTGAAACCTAAATTAGAACCAAGTACCAACCTTACTGCTAGCTCTGTGTTAATAAAAATAGGGAGCTCTTATGTTGCTTATCAGCTGGATTGCTGTATCTCAAAGGCTAAAGACAGACTTTCAAAAAACCTGAGCCTGAATTGATTCAATCTTTGCAGGTTAGTCAAACCTGGCTAGGCTAAATCAGTTTTGTAACCAGACAGACATCCCAGAAATATAGTCACATGCTTGCAGTGTCCCTTCCTTCCACAGCACTGAGCTGAGGGGGAGCATGGCCAGAACTCAACAGGGTGCTCTGATTAGCCCAGCAGGGAATTGATAACAGTGTTTATCTCCCCAAACTCAGTGTTTATCACCCCATTAAGAAAACAACAGAGGGACTTTACGAGCTATGAGTTGATTACAAGTTGATTCATCATGGACCATAGCCAGCATGTGTTCTGCTAGCCAATATACAGACATCTCCTCAGCAAGGTAGGAATTCCCCCCTCCCCACTACTTAACAGGGAGTGGTGAGGGGAGTGTGGAGCAGCTTGCAGTCTCTGGAGCTGCAGCCAGGGAACAGAAGGGAGGGGCCAGCCCTGCTGTGGAGCAGAGAGAGCCCCACCAAGCACAGAGAGCATGCCAGGATGCTGGGGGAGTCTGATTTATCTTAAACCAGGAAGGGGTCTGGTTGCATAAACTGGTTTGAGCCAAATCAGTTAAGTATCTCAAACCAGTTTCAGCTATTTTCAAACTTGTTTATGTGCACTGGGCATCTGTTCTGTTACAGATTTAAACCAATTTCGGATCACTTAAGCCGGTTTATGTGTAGTGTCTGTCTAACCAAAGTGTTTACATGTAAGTAGTAGAATTTAACATACTTAAAGCTTGTAATTTCATGTATGCCATGATTTAGAATATATGTAGAATCAACACACTCAAAAGGGCAAGTTAATAATTTGTATGAGTGTGTATATATTTTTGTTTTCCTGATTACTTACCAAAATTAAATCATGTTTGTCCTCAAGGTGTTGTCAGCAATTTAAAATTTGAGTTGCTTTATGTGAAAAATGTTGATAGATGTCTATATAAACTAAGCTTTGGTAGCTCTCCAGATTGACAGGTTTACCACTTGTGTTAGCCCTGCATGGCAGTATAGAATATTGAAATATTGTTAAATTACATTATTTTACCTACAAGACTACCTACATCCTAATCTAGATCTCCTTCTGCATGTTTGACTTCAGCTACATCCTCCTTAAATAGAATGGTTTGCTATTAGAGGGTCTGCAACATGATATAATTCATTATATGATTCAATTTTCAAGCACTGCTATGATACCCTACATATGCTATGAAAGCAGCAAATTCACTTCCTATATAAAATTTGTCATACAGTAATGATTCAAGTTTCTTATTCCTCTGAAAAATTGCTACAAGAGGGCCATTTTCATTTTGTCATTTTTTTAATTTAAAGACTTTCTCAGTTTTGCTTAAAATGGGTCTGTCATGTTCAAAAACAACATTTTGAAGGATTTAGTAAGCTGCAGTTGTCCAAAATTTGTCTTTAAAAAGTAAAAACCTAAATTCTCAAGAGGATATTTATATTTCAGATTTTTTCACACTATCTTTTATTCACACACTTAATCCATATTAAATAGAAATAAGTCTTACTTCAGTATTCACCTCATGACCCCTTTAAAGAAAACTTACTCTGCTGCCTTTTACCTGAGAAGCCTATTAAGTAGTCTGGTACTAGTCAAAGACATTACTTCAGATTTGGAAGCAGATACTGCAGAAGGAAAGAATGTGAAAAATTCCAGAGTTTGGGGGAATTTTACTGATTCTTACAAGGTTGCTGAGATGTTTTCTAGAAATGAAATCTTCCCCTCACTGAAGTCAAAGGTTTCAATTTCATGCCAGTTTCCTTTTTATGCAACAAATGTACGATATTTACAAGATTCTAAGACTAGAGTTTTTTCCCCATTTAACATAGGGAAAAGCGTCTTCTCTTAGAAGTGGGTATGGGGGAAGGGTTGGGGGGCAGGCAGCTGCTGTGGCTTGGGCTCCAGCCCTAACCTCAGGTCAGGGCTATATCTGCAGCTTCTGCCAGCCCCCTGCCCACCATCTCTGTACCCTGCCATCTTGCCCCCATCTCCATCACATACAGCCTCTGCTCTCACAGCTGCTACAGGGTCTGGGCTATGGCCCAGGCTACAGTCGGGGGCTACAATGGGGACGAGTCTGCTGGCACAGAGCAAAGGGGGAAGCAGGAAACAGAATCTGGGAGGAGGGGGAAGGAAGGAAGCAGAGGCTGGAGGGAGGAGGAGGGCAGAGCAGAGGCTGGGGGAAAGCAAGGGAGCAGAGACTGGGGGGAGAAGCAGGAGGGGGAGCAGAGGCAGAGTGGGAAGGTGTAGGCCAAGACTGTCGGGGCAGAGATGGCAGGGGGGCATGCATAAGCAGGGGATAAGCTTCTTGACCTCCCCACACCACCGAACCCCCCACTTCCTGCCCCCCCCCCCTGCAGTGGTGGGAGGCATGAATTAAAGATCACCCTCCAATAATTAGATTCTGAACTTGGAAAATTATAACAAATTTATGAATTTTTGTTGTATAAAATCTATTTGGGGGTCATCTTAAATTCAGGGTTATCTTAGATTCAAGTAAATGCAGTAATTAATCTGTTTCTTTTTTACTTTTTTTCTAGTAGGTTATCTGCCCAGCTTCTAGATTTAAGACTTCAGCTTACAAAATATGAGAGCTGTTGGGGGTTAAGGCATAAATTCTGAGACCAGTGCATGGGTTGCATGCCCATGTGGGTTGATACGGAGGATAAAAACTAATTAATCACTACAGAGCTACTCTATGGAGACTCACCACCCCAATGGTTGAATTAGCTTCCCTAATTAGATTCTATATGGTGCACTGTCTATCTGGGTGTACAAACATGGCACTAGAGAGAGGAACAGGATTTGCCCTGGTAATTGTCATTTTGGTTCAAATATTTCTTGGAAGACGGCAGGCAAAAGAACAGAGTTAAATGAGTTCAGATCCTCAGTTGGTGTAAGTCAAGGTAGCAATGAAGGTGCCTCACTTTACATTAATTAAGGGTTTGGTATTTAGCAATAACAGCTGTGTGCTGCACAGAATAAGTACTTGTTTTATTTTCATTTTTGAAGTATTGAATAAACAAGTACTCATACACAATACTCATACCAATCTGGGAAGCATGTATAACATTATTATTAGCAAACACCAAAAAACTGTAGTGGCACTACTAAAAAGAATTGGCAAAAAAGGCATAGCTAACAGTGCCATCAAGTGCATTGAGTTCTTTAAATAATGATATTATCAATCAGACAGCATGGTTTGAAACTGTCAAAAATCTGCTGTTAAATGGTTAAGGTAAGTAAAAACAGGCAAGTGCAAGCAAACCATCTCACAGTTTGTGCACATAAATGCATTTTTGTGTGCAGTGCCTGTCACATCATTTGTATGAAAATTAAGTATCTACTTTGGAAAATGCAGCCTTATAACTTAGCTGAATTCAGCAGCTTTTATTTATTTATTTTACATTTTAAATTAATCAGGCAAATTGTTACTTTGGGTTTAAGTGATTCTGTTTGTTATAGAATGGCCTGTGGCTATGATGCCCACCTTTTTTTTATCTAATTCAAGAGAGTACTGTCACATGAGCTCATGGTTTGATACATATTAATATCTGAGACCAAGAAGATAATTTTTTTTTTATATTCCAAAATAAGTTATTGATCATACACATTATACATACAAGACAAGGACAGAAACACACAGCATCTCTTCCCATGGGACTATCATGAAAATCATTATAGTTCAGTTATTTGTTTGTTAGAATATGCTGCCTTTGTTTGATTCTTGATAATAGTTATATTTTATTATCTAAAAATTTTCAGACAAGTCAAAAATCATTAGAAATGATCCATAACTAAAAATATTGTAGTCTTTTATGAATTTACATGTGGTTTGTTAAGCAATGACTTTAATTTTAGGTCTATTCCTTTGTAACTGCACTTATGTATGAACTCTAACATTTTTCCAGACCCTGTCCCTTTTCAAAGACTTACATAAGAGGCTTGCTGCAGCAGGAGATACGCTCTTTTCTGACTTTAAGGGTTACAGAAGATGCTCCCCCACATTTCAGAGAAAAGGGGAATTACAGTATCTTTCTTTTCCTTTTTCTAAAAAGAAAAGATGAATGGTGTCCCACCTTGGATCTAAGAAAGCTTAATGAATTTATTTGCAAGCATATATTTAAAATAGAAACACTGGTATCTATTATCCCATCACTGAGAAAAGGGCACTGGCTCATGTCTCTCCACTTACTATAACATCTTTTCATACCCACCACCTTCATTTTATTGTGGGTCAGGATTATTAGCTGAACAAGGTCTTTTTCTTTGCCTTATTCACACTCTGCAAGGGTCTTTACCAAGACCTTCTCAGGCATGACTGCACGCCTCAGGAAACAAAGGGTGGCAATGTACCCATATTTTGATGTCTACCTAGTAAAACATCTCATGTTAGTGAGCCTACAGACTACCATTGCACTCTTCCATTCAACCACAGAAATTAGCAATGATCTTAGTATGACCACTTGACTTTATTGATGCTACCATAGATAGAGCATCAACAAGGGCCTGTTGCCCATAGGAGTGATCCTGAACTATATAGGAAATGTTACTGTCCTTCCATATGTGATGTTCTGTACCATCAGTATGCTGTATGTCAGACTTAACTTCAGAGAAATTCCAGCCTGGGTAGAGACTGTCTGTTTTCCCAAGATACACCCTGTACCCATGATAGGAATGATCTCAAGGCCTCTGTTGTCCTCCATCACATGCCTTTTCTTCCCTCTGCCCTGTCAGTTTCAGTGATAGCATACACTTATCTCCTGGCATAAGAAAAATGCATCAGATGCCTTCAGGTATAGGACTTTTGTACTAGCATTGAGGGAAAGCTCAGCATTAATATTCCAGAGCTCAGAGCAGTTGCCTCGTCATATTCTAGGCTACTGTACTCAGGTCCTGACAGATGGTGCCACCACCATGTATGATATAAACAAGCAGGAGCAGCTGAGTTCTATCTAGCACAGCTGGGAAAAAGTTCACTCTGCATTTAGTACATATGTCATCAGATTTATCTCTCCATAGTGCATCTTCTGAGTCTTCGAAGTGCTACAGCAGGTCATTTCAGCAAAATCATCCTTAGTGTGAGTGGGGCATCAAGTACTTCTTCCTCCATTCCATCTCTGCATACTGAAGCCCCTCAAAATAAACCTTTGCAACCAAAGACAAGAAGACATGACCCCTCCTGTGCTTGAGAAAAGGCCTCAACCTTGGCTCTCTATCAGGCACTTTCCTAATCCCATAGTCTGGAGCTGTGATGTATGCTTCTCATCCATGTTCCTGATTCCCTGGTTAATTTACAAGCTCTTGTGTTACTCATCCCAGCTGATTCTAATCACTCTCCTGTAGATGAGATTGTTCTGGTATCAGGACCTTCCAGTGCTGTCCAAGCTCAGCCATACATCCCTACCCTGTTGCCAGATGTGTGCGCTAAGACCAAGGGTAGAGACTCAGTCTGGATCTCCATACCTTTCATCTCAAAACTTGGATGCTGGATGGAACTGACAGGAGAACAGAGGTGTTCTGTGTTCATCAGGAATTTCCTTATCTTGCAGTAGGGAGCTCCGCCAGGTGACTTTACCTGGCTAAGTGGCTTTTGTTTCCCAGTTGGTGCCACTCCAGGGACCGTTCTCCAGCTAATTTTGGGGTTCTCAACATTCTGTTCCATATGTTACAGCTAAAAAATGTCAGTCTTACCCATGAGCTCAATCAGGGTTCATCTAACTGATCCTTTTCCGTGACATCTTTGTATCCCAAAGATTAAATGAATCAAATATAATTTGGGGCTCTGCAGTTGAAAGGAAACTGAGGCGCAGGAATGTGCACCACCTAGTCTCTAGTCAGAGGCTCTGGGACAGAGTATACCCACAAATTGGATTTTATAGGGGGACAGTACAACTCAAACAACTCCACTTACTGGTAATAATTTCCTCTTGTTTTAAGATGTAGCCAGCATGACATAAGAATATTATTGCAAAGGTAGGAATGCAACTCAGTGCTCCAGGAGCAGCATTCATTTGCTTTAACCAGCATTCATTTACCTACCTGCAGTCCCCTGTCCCCTTTGCTTAATGCCTTTTAAGCGCTGCCACAAGTAAAACACATGTCTGATAGACAACAATTTCCATCACTACCTAATACTGATGAGCATGCTCTGTGTATTGAATGAAACAAACACTTGTGAACACTAATGAGAATCAGAAGGTAAAATATTTCTCTTCCAGTATAGTGACAAAACCCCTTGCTTTTCCCATGCACCTCAGAATCGTGAGGACAAATCCTAAATTTTGGACTTAGCTCCAGATTATGCCCAGAAAGCTAAGCCTCTAAAAGAGGAAGAAGCATTGCAAGATCCCTATTATGAATTTCTTTTGTGTTCTTCCATCAGAAGACGAGGTTGGTTTGTTGTTTTTCCTCCCCTCTCCTCCGGTGAAAGAAAATATTAGAATACAAGACCACCCGTACAGGGGTTCTGTGTTGTAGCCTCTAACAACGCTGCCTCCAATCCCTAGGAGCGCTGCCGTCTTGTCACGGAGTCCTTGGCCCCGTGTATCCCCATGGTCCATCTTAAAGAGGGATTCCTAAAACAGAGCCAAGTGCTAAGGAAATACGATATGGCTTTTAAGTGTATTATATATCCAAGGGCATCTCATCTGAGTGCAGAGAAAAATGTATGTGTTCTTCTCTCCTGGTCCTCCTCTGGTTAGTCCTTTCTGCCTGGAAACTGCCTTCCTTCTAATAGATGCCTCAGTACAAGCAGCTCCCCCAGTGGGTCCTGGAGCAAGGAAGTGCACATTTTAGAGTAGCAGGTGAAAGAGGATCATAAAGGTATCTGACTCCTCTGCTTGGGGGAGAAAAAAAATCTGGATTTAGAGTGGATTGTCTGTATGCAGATGAAATCTGGCCTTCAGTTTTTATTCAGATCTTACTCACAGTCCCACTGGCTTCCAATGCATCTGAGTATGGACCAAGTGAAAACTAAGATAGAACATCTGGGATTTGGTTTACTATATTTTCGATGTTGAGTTTGTCCAAGCTTATTGGGTTACTGAGAATACTAACAATTATATAATATGGTTATAGAACTGCAATGCAATTTTAGTCACTTTCATCTGGAGTTGAATACAAGTCAAAAACAGATGGAAATGGTTTTGATGAAAGCTCTTTTTTTTAGTTATAGATTTCTTTCACAATAGATTTTTAAAAAAAGTTAAAAGAAATGTTTTCTTAATTTAATATATGAATACTTTATGCTTATAACATTTCATTTATCCCTAGACTAAGAGAGAACATACTGACTGCATGCCATCCATGTTGCAAGTTTTCCTTAACTGCCCATATAGTGAGCTCCCCTCTAACTTCCCTCTACAGGAGATTCAGTTTTCATATTAAGTCATTGCAGGATCTTTTATGAACAGTGACTGTCAAACTGTGCTAGTGTACACATTTGTGCATGCTGGTATTGTTCTCATTTAGACTTCAGTTCCCACCTCAATTTTTTTTCCCCTGCCAGGGTTTTTTTTTATTATTATTTTATTTATTTAGCAGCAGTTGTTTTAAATGTATTTCTGAAACAACCTACAGTGGTTTAGCCATACCAAACCAAATTAGAGCAATAATTATTAAAAGACATGCATAAGGCACAAAAAAATCCCCCAGATGTATATATCTGATTTTTCTAGTGTTTCTCTAATACAATTTTTGTGGGCTAACTGTGGCAATAACTGATCATTTTAATATGAGATGACATGATTTCACTTTACTGATCCTTCACAGGGAAATTACCCTGACAAACTCTTTGATTTTGTTCTAATTTTACAGAAAAATTGAGATTCAGAATTTAAAGAGCAGTTTGAATCCCCATTTTTAAAACACTTGAAACATTTAAACATTCCTTCCTGTCAAAGTCTTGCATCATTACATCTATCTCTCAGGGTTTTCCATCTCTTCATGTGAGGAGGAGGAACTTAAGCTTCTTCAGAGTCTATTAACATGTTCCATAATTGGCTGGCAAAGCAATTCTACTGTCATGTTAAGATTCTTACTTTCCCAAATATTCATAGGGTGCATCCACATATGCGGTTAGTGCATCTGAATTTTCTGCTCAGAAAACTCATGGTCATGAATGTACTTTAGAGCGCATGTCTACACATGGTAGGGAGACAGCTGCCCCTGCAGCTGGCACAGCTCTCATGGCCACGTGGGAATGTGGACTCGTCCCCATCCCCGTATGGTGGACAGACAGCTGCCCTTGCAGCCAGCACAACTACCCTCTGCATCAGGGCTTAGCCATGCAACAGTGGGAAGCCCTGCTGCCTGGGCTGACCAAAAGCAAATTGCTCGCAGGGCTGACAGGAAGCAGTTTTTCTAGTATTTCTCTAATACAATTTATGTGGGCTAACTGTGGCAATAACTGATCATTTTAATATCAGGTGACATGATTTCACTTCAAAATACTTAAAAGCAAATTGCTCCTGGTCAGCATCTACACGTGTGGTATGGCACATTAGCTAATGCACCATATATCTAGTACCTGTATGCGTTAGTACTAGCAAACACATACAGGTACTAAATATACGGTGCATTAGCAACAATGTGGTGCATCATCGACAATGTGACAAAATGATCAATAGAGCTAACCGCACTCTATCATGCATTAATAAGTGCATCATGACCAGGACTAAGGAGGTGATACTTTCCCCGCTATGCGTCACTGGTAAGGCTGCAGCTGGAGTACTGCATTTAGTTTTGGGTGTCACACTTCAAGAGGGATGTGGATAACCTTGAGAGGGTCCAGGGGAGGGCCATTTGTATGATTAGGGGCCTGCAGGGAACGTCCTATGAGGAGAAGTTGAGCGACATGGATCTCTTCAGCCTCCGTAAGAGAAGGCTAAGAGAGGATTTGGTGGCCATCTACAAATTTGTCAGGGGTGGGGGGAGAGGTCAGCAAGGAATAGGAAATACTCTGTTTATGAAGGCACCCCTTGGAGTAACTAGAAACAACAGCCACAAACTGACAGAGAGCAGATTTAGACTAGACATTAGGAAGAACTTCTTTACGGTTAGGGTTACCAGAATCTGGAATGGGCTTCCAAGAGAGGTGGTGCTCTCCCCTACCTCGGGGGTCTTTAAGAAAAGACTGGACAAACACTTGACTGGGGTCATCTGACCCCAGCACTCTTTCCTGCCCAGGGCAGGGAGTCAGACTCAATGATCTGCTGAGGTCCCTTCTGACCCTGAAAATCTATGCAATTTATCAAATCTATGAAACGATTCATTAGACTAACTTAATGTGCAGTAAGTCCTACAAACATGTAGATGGTGACACTTTACTGTTCATTAGATTAGTCTAATCCACAGTAAAAAGTCTTGTGTAATTGTGTAGGGATTCAGCATTCTGAATTAGCGAAACCACACATTCAAGCCCAGATCCTGCAGTGGGACTCCACACAGGAGCACACATTGGATCAGGACCGTATCTTGAAATTTAAATGGGATTTGGACACAAACCAAGGTCTTACATTTCATTATTTTCTTTCAGTATTTTTTCTACCGTTTTCATATTTTCAGATTCATAGATGTTAGGGTCGGAAGGGACCTCAATAGATCATCCAGTCTGACCCCCTGCATAGGCAGGAAAGAGTGCTGGGTTTAGATGACCCCAGCTAGATGCCTATCTAACCTCCTCTTGAAGACCCCCATGGTAGGGGAGAGCACCACCTCCCTTGGGAGCCCGTTCCAGACCTTGGCCACTCTAACTGTGAAGAAGTTCTTCCTAATGTCTAGTCTAAATCTGCTCTCTGCTAGCTTGTGGCCATTATTTCTTGTAACCCCCGGGGGCGCCTTGTTGAATAAAACCTCACCAATTCCCTTCTGTGCCCCCGTGATGAACTTACAGGCAGCCACAAGGTCGCCTCTCAACCTTCTCTTGCGGAGGCTGAAGAGGTCCAGGTGCCCTAGTCTCTCCTCATAGGGCTTGGCCTGCAAGCCCTTAACCATACGAGTGGCCCTCTCCAGGTTATCCACATCCTACAGATGCACAAAATGTGCATCTGTAAATTGTACGTTCTGCACTAAGATTACTAATGATCAGTTGACATGTATGAAAAATAGATTTGGTAATGGTGAAAGATCTCCCATGTTGGAACATAGAAGTAGACTTTACCTAATGCTGAAATACTTAAAAACCTTGCCCTGCACACTCCAGTGTCAGAAAGCAACTGGAATACCTTGTGTGAAAATATCCCCAGTAAGAAGAGGGTTCCCCAACAGTGTAAGGCCAGTTCAACCTATACCTCAGGGAAGATGGTACCAATGTACGCTCTGGCTCTTTTGGGTAACAGTTGCAAGTAGTGTACAACAGCAGCTCCTGAAACTATTACAGCTTATGCTAGGAACTGACTTGGTCTTTTGCAGCCCCAGAATCTATAAAGGGTTAGGACAGTAAAAAGCTACATTTATTCCCCTGCCTCCATATCTGGTCTGCAGTTAGCATCCCAAAATTTGGGCCCCAGTGTCTGCTTTTGTGAATGCACATGAACTGCTTTGATATGAATATAAGTTATGATAATATTTCCCATTATACCAGGATTTATTTAACATTTCTTGTCACTTTCTTGCCAGATTATGAGTCCATTGTTTGTTCTGTGAGTTATAAACAAAGACAAAGTTTTTGCTTCCACTTCAACAAGATGTACTAAGTCCCTTGGGAAGAGCTATATTCCACTGTCCCCTCAGTTTCCACATCTTGAATGCTCTTGTAATATCTGGATTTGAAATCTGGATCTCTTGAAGAAACAAGGAAATTTATACAAGATGTTGGGGTGAGGCATTCTGTCCACAAACATTGCTTGTCTCTATAATCTTAGCTAGTCTACGGCTCTGTTCTGCAATCTGTTTCCTGACACTTAATTTTGTTTTTAGTTTTCCTCAAACAGCTCTGCGGTTTCCCAGATTCCCAAACGAACCACCAGGCTCATGAGGCTGTAACCAAAAAAGTGAAACATCTCTGCCCCATTATTTATTACAGAATCACAACTGACTCAGAGGAACTAAGAGGAGATGAACACACATGGTGAAAGGCAAAATGTTTTGTACTCTTTGAGGCATGTCTGCCACTTTCGATGTTGAGGTGGTGGGGGGTTAATTAGAGATTAAATTGCAGCATTAAGGTCATTAATTTTGAATGCTACCTCCAATGACATCTTGAGGTTAGCTAATAGGAAGTGTGATATTTTCCATCTTAGTTACATTTAGGGTAATTCACATCTGCAGAGCTTTTGTGAATTGGCACTTATTGTTAAATTGCTGGTTTCCGTGTTATGGGAACTTTAGACCATCACATCCAAAGTCTTGATATTTTATGAATTAAGATGTAAAAGTCTGAAAGCCGTGAAGCACATATTAAAAAATTAAAGGTTCTAAGTAGTTCTAAAAATGTGTGATTAATTTAGTTGACAGCATCCAGCAGTTAGGGTATCATTTTTGCAGAGAACAAATTTTACTTCCATATTCTTTAGGTACTGATTCATTTGCAGAACACTGGTTATGAGCTGCACTGTTTGCCAAACTCATTTGATTCTTCCATCACACCTCATTGGAGTATAATAGGCACAGACCTGTATCGATTATTGTGATTTAAAAGTGGGGGAGATCTTTGCACATCAGTTTGGATATAAATTATAAATAACATCTCTAAAGACTGAGAGTTACAGAAACAGCATTCTTCTGAGACATCCACATGTAACGCTGTTTTTCTAGAGGTTATTAACTTTATGATTGCAATAGTGATGTACTTGACCCACAGCAATGATCACTGTCCATAAAATCTTGCAGACTGGACTCAATCAACTGCCTTTTCCAGTAATGTTCATTAGCACTGACCACCAAAGGTCACTCTAATAAACAGAGGGTCAACACTCACAACAGCAGTATACATTCATTGGTGAAACAGTATTATCTTCTCTCTGTTTTCCTCACTAACATAGAGATCTGACGCTGTATAGGTAGCTCATGTAGGTGTTACATACAAATTCCATGTGTGTAGGGATACAGAAGCTGATATGACATTTATTTGCACAAATTAAGAGACATCTCTCTAATGCAGAATAGTGAGTGAATTATCAGACATCTCATCGTGAGTGGATAAGTAGCAGATCAGACCCAAACACTCATGTAGCCTAAATATACATTTTTCTTCAATTTTTTTAACAGAAAACTTTATAGAGTTATTTTTGGTTATATTAAGAATGACAGTGTCACAAATATGAACAGAGATACTTTTAAACCCCCTCAAGGTCTTGACTGTACAATTAGTATTGTTATGTTGTAGTATTTGCATTATGGTAGTACCAAGAGATCCTAGTGCTATTGTGCTAGGTACTGGATAAGGGTAAAGACATTTCCTTTCAATGCAAGTTACCAAGTAAGCCAACATCCACATCAACCTGCTGCTCACTTTTATAGCTTAATAGCCCCTTGAAGTACTTTAAAAGTTACATCTGTCATACCCCCTCACACAGTTTCCTCAGTCCCCCAATAAATTCCACTATCTTTTTTTAAGTCTCCTCTCAGCTAAATGGAGTTGGCATAATTGTACTTTTAAAGTTTGCTGTGTGTTGTTTTACAAAAAACTGAAGTCAGAATTAATATTGTGAGAGAGTTGTAAGGAACTGGATGTGTGCAGTTTGGTTGATTGTAGGTATGGAATGAAAAAGAAGTATGTTGTGGTTCTAAGAAGAATGTAAATGCTTCCAGGCATTGTAGAGTTGCTGCACAGGGGTCCAGTTTGAAAACAGAGCTAGGACTACAGAGAAGTTTCCCTCTTCCTATCCAGCTTCCTCCATTTCTCCTAGTTTCCTACTGCATTTTAAACATTAAGCTGTTGTTTACGCTTAGTAAAGCTGATATTTAGTAATGTAATTTCTATTTGCCATCAATAAAAATAGAGATTAAAAATGAACAGTGGGTTAGGAAATGAATGGAGTCCATCCATAAAGGACCTTGATTATGTGCTAGATTCAAAAACAAACTCAAGTGCCACAAGGTTGAGCTTTGCAGTTCCTAACTCAGTGATTCCCAAAGGGTGTGCTGGGGCACACTGATGTGCCACAAGAGCAGCAGAAGTGTGCTGCAAGATCATCCTGTGTGAGGTGGTAAATTCTCTCCTCCCCTGCCCAGCACCCACACCTGGCCCAACTACTCCAATGGCACCTGCTCTTCTGGAAATTGCCATCACTGCTACTGCCTTCCCCTGTCCTTCCCCACCCCCAAGTAGCTCCTCTGCCAGCCCCTACATGCTTCCAGTAGTGCAGTGTACTGTGAGCAGGCAGACGCGCAGGCAGAGCTATGCTTTGCAGCTTGGTGTATACCCTCTACTCCTCCCATTCTCTCCCAGGGCTAACAGGAGGGACCACAGGGGTGTCTTCCAGTATGTGTGACCCTGCAAGAGCAGCCTCAGCAGCAGGAGCTGTTCTTGCCCCTGAAGTACAGACCAGGGGCTGGGAGGGGCAGACAATGGAAGACTGCCTTGGCACAGCCCAGCAAAGTCCTGCCCCCAGCTAGAGCAGTGATTCTCAACTTTTTTTATCCTCAATGCAAGATCTGATTTGGCTCAGTGACTGCAGCTAGGGTGCCACAAAATTCAGAAAAGTTATGGAAGTTTTTTTTTAATAGTACAGCTCCGCACTGATATGATTTCCTCTGCAAGGGAATGAAATACTATGTTTTGAAGTGTGTGTGTGTGTGTGTGTGTGTGTGTGTGTGTGTGTGTGTGTGTTAGCGCATTAGCATGGTTTTTGCCAGCCATGCTAATGCGCAGTAGAATTAGTCTAGTGTGCATTAAGCATCTTGTGTAGATGCACCTACTGAGAACAGAAGTATGTTTCTTAAATCCTGCCCATCTCCAGGATTTATGCATTTTATGAAGACTCCAGGAAGCACCTCTGTCCACTTAAGATCCACAATCTTTTAGGAAGCTTCCTTCCTTCTTTCAATACCCTAACAGGCAGTTACGTGGGGATTTGGTTGTAGTGGCAGACTCACTGTAAAATTATATCCCATGCCTATTTAAGGTAAAAGTTGTAAATGCCCCTTCCAGCAAAGACTAAAATCCAGTCTCACTTTGCCTGAATCATTAGATTACCGTTATGCTCATTCATGCATCCACTTGCACATTTTCTCTTTCTGTGGCCCAGCATATCTGAATTATAGCCTGGACGGTAGAACAATTTAAATACAAGGAATGAAGAGTTCCTATCCCCCTTCAAAATAGCCTATAAGCTGGTGGTTCAGGCACTGTCCTGGGAGGTGGGAGATATGGGTTTGAATTCCCTAAGGCCAAGAAGAAAATTGAACTGGGGTCTCCCCACAGTCCATGTAAATGCTGTAACCACTATATTATATAAATGGGACACTTTCTCCTTCTTGTTTGTGTTTTAAAAGAATGTGGTGGTTACTATTACATCTTGTAGAGAACCCAATTCTGTTGGCATATATTAGATGGGGAGTAGGTGAATGGAATTTGGGATTCTTGGATCCTCTTTGGGGTTAGGCATGCCTCAGCCCTATTCTGCTCACCAGCTTTCTCAGGATTGAGGCCTTGCTGGGCATATGCAAAGGCAGAATTTTAGGCAGCTGGAGAACTTTAAGGTCAACTTCCTGATGTGTCTATGGAGTTTACGGCCCTGGAACTGTTTCATGTACCTGGGTACAGGTATCCAACAAGGACAAGAAAGTCAGTGAGTGATTCTTGCCTCAGGCCTTTACTAACACCTATGCCTTTCTCCAGTCTCTTTGTGTCTTAAGACTCCACCAAAGACTCCAATTATTCAAGGACCCACTGAAGTCAGGGTGTTACTAGCCACCCTCTCTGGCCAGGTGAAGAAGCTGCCTTTTTAACAGATCTGCTTCATTTTTCAAGCAGCTCTTCCACTCTCTCTGCTATTCTTTCCTTCCCTCATTTCCCTTCCTCTGGGTTGCAGTCATAGTTAGCAGTAAGGGGGAGAAGGTGTGGAAAATTTTATTCAACTTTGCCTCAGTAGCAGAGTTAGTGCCACCATAACAGAAACAGTTTCTATAGCTTTCATAGAAATTTAGCTTGGAAAGAAAACAGAGAGAACTACCCTTCCTGTTCATCAAAGGTGAACCACAACAGAGGTTTAGGAAATGCCAAGAAGGCTTAGAGGGGTGGGGTTTGATTAGAAACTGTCAACTCAAAAGCAGTCACCAGAAACCAAGGAGGAAGACAGGGCAGGAGAGTTAATGAGGCAGGAAGACAGCATCGGAGAATGCGCCTGGGCAGTTTTGTCAGTTTTTCTTTTTGTATTTAAGAGGAATGTGCAAGTCAGAGGAGTGAGAGAGCATGAGATCAATTGCCTTTTTGTTTAATTGTGAAATGTGAACAGTACCCACTATGTGGGTGCACCTCTGATGGCATGTGATGTTTATGGTGACTGTTTTCCTGTAGCTAAAGGTACTTAAAAACATTTAACCATCACATGACATTTCAAAAAAGACTCATCTTTAAAAGTGTCTTCTGAAGAAGTTGGCAAATCTATTACTCCCCCCCCCCCCCCCAAAAATTATGAGGTTTTCTTATGCGTTGCTGTGTTCAGATTAGGAAACTCAATTCAGCCATGAAAGTAGGACATTTGTTTAGTACATCCTGATCCTGATCCTGATCCAGTTCATAATCAGGCTAAACCTTCTACCATTGTCAATGATGGCTTTCTTTTGCCTGTAGTCCTGAGTTCCTAAGCCTGTAGTTATCAATGAAAAGATGCCCATTGACTTCAGTAGATTTTGGAATAGGTTACATAATTACCAGTGCAGAGTTGGACCTAAGGCACTAAAAGCCAGATTATGCCCACCTCTGAGTGGATATGCTAGAGGAGGTTTGTCCAACTTCTAAAGAGCCAGGGGCCACACACAACACAGACTGTACCAGAGCAAGCCATGCCTCCACCTCAGGTTGCATGCCATGTGGGCCTCCTCCTGCTGTACTGCGCATGCATGCAAGTTCCCCTTTCTGGGTGCCCCAGCCTCATCCTCAGTTCCCTGGATGCAGGCTTCCTGCTATGCCATGTTGTGTAGTCACCCTAGGTTGCACCTCCACGCTCTCTGGGGTAGGGGTAGGGGTAGGGGCAGGAAATAGAAGCTGGTGGTGGGAGGAGCCCAGAGGCTGGAGTGATAGAGGGAGCAGTGACCCCATAGGAGCATGGGAGTTCCAAGTAAACCCCTCAAAGGCCATATGTGGCCCATAGCCACCAGTTGGACACCCTTGTGCTAGAGTATCAAAGGATGTAAGAATCCTCTCTCCACTCTTCTAGGAATCAACCAAAATTTTGTTGGACTGTGCAGTCTCTACTCATTGTAAGTGATTTGTGGGTGCTGTCTAAAAGATGACAGGTGAACACGGGGTTTGCCACCCCTCCAGCCTAAAGCAAAGAACAGGTAGTAGACTGCACATTATCCAGGGATGCTTTAACATACTGGCTTGGCCATCACTGAAACTCCCAGAAGGAGTCCTAACAGAGTCACTAGCATCCTCTCATGCTCTCTGCACCCTGGGAGGTCCAGTCATACCCTTTTAATGCACAGGGAGCTGCATCCCCTATGTGGCCTTATTCTTAACACTGTCATCAATGTTTTCAGTTCCCTAAACTCAGGTTCTGGCAAGTAAATAGGGGAGGAAATGGTAGTCAACTATTTTATTTTAAAATGTGTTTCTTCATAATCTCTTAAACCTACACTTATTCTACTAATACATAAAAATCAATTGTTATTCATGTCTGAGGGTGTTGTGTCAAACATTGTGTTCCGTATTTTACATTGCATGCAATTTTAAAATATTACCCTTTCCAGTTTTCCTTTGTGCAGCGGCTGCTATTCCCATGCTGTTGCCTTTGTTGCTATGTTTTTTTGTATGTGCCAAAGACTGATTGGTTAATACTTATGCTATTGGTTCAGCTGTTTCTGTGGTGATTTACATAATTTAATTTGATTGGTGGATTTTACAAATAAGATGTGATTTTTTCCATCATCTCATAATATGAACTTAGGTCACAGCATTCCAAAGTATTTCAGATAATTAATTCCCAGTACATGTGTATGATGATGCAAATATTATTTAGGAAGAAATAAACCTAAGAATGCTTTGGTTGCAAATGGCTACGTGTCATCTGGCCTAATCCTTTCTGATATTGAAGTCAATAGAAAAACTTCTACACATGAGGCTCACTCATTTTAATGTTGTAAGATGCAGTTTATGAGTACAGTTCTGTGCCTATCTGTAAGAAGAAAGAACTCTACAATCTCTTAATAGAATAATATTGTATATTATATTTGACATATATGAAATTATTGTACATAGGGATACAGAATGTTTTAAATGTGATAAAACAGATTACAGAAATATCTCAACTTTGATTGTATATGGTTGTCAATGATGAGATGCAGGGTGGGCTAGTGAATAGAGCTCTAGACTTAAATATAGTAGACCTGGCTTTTATTCTGGGCCCAACTACTATCCTCCTGGGAGTTTTGACCAAGTCCTTCTCTCTGTCTGTTCCTCAGTTTCCCTGTCTACTAAGTGAGGTTGATGGCACTGCACTCCTCTGCAAAGTGCATTGAGGCCTGCTGGTATAAAAACTATAGAAAAATTGGCTACTGTTATTGTGACACTATCAGTAAGCATGACAGGACCTATCTTGGAAATTAGTATGTTTAGAATCTGGGGAAACTTACTCCACAGTTTAAGTATTTGTTACTCACAAAGTTTCAACAGAGAATCAATATTTTACGTCTCTTTTAACAAAGCACTTTAAACTTAACGTTTTAACCCTGAAAAGCTCAAAACTGCCTTTAGTTTTAAAACAATACTCAAATGAGTCCTTTTTTTTACTATATAGGAAACTGGTGACTTTTAACCACTGAATACTGAAACTGAATACTGTATGAATGCTGTTGTACACAGCTTCATAAGGATTTTTCCAGCCTGACCAATGGTTATTTTAATGACTTGATAAATAGCATCTGTTTTAAAATATTAATGCTTTATTGTACATTATTTGAACAATGCAGAATTACTGTGGTCTATCACATAAATACAATCCATTTCACATATAATGCAACTTCTCTTGCATGCAGAGCAAATAATTTTTAAAAAGCCCATCTCTAACTCTCATTGTCCAGATATTTGGTACAAGCTGTCATGAGTTTTCAGTTTCCGTTACTGTGTTCCACAGAGCCCACTAACATTGGAGAATTTTGTTTCAAAGAAATGTTTCAATTTTATGTAGATATTCACTGTCATCCAAAACTGCTGCTTGTACAATACAGTTCACACACACCCTCTACAAGGCCCAAGACAGCAGGCTTTTGGAGTGAAAAATTATGAATGCTATAAAGGAAATAATCTATCCAACAAAACCACAGTAAGTCTATGAAGCTTAAGTGTAAATGTGGCCCAAAATTCTCCTTATATTGGATTCATGTGCAGTCTCTCAGCCTCATGTGACAGATACACAAGTCGCACTGAGTGGGTATTTCACCTGATATATCCCATTGTGTGGAGCTTCAGTAGGTATTGGCAATGTGGGAGTGTATACGCAATCCACTCAGTGCAGTCCACTCAGAAAAAATGCAGGATTGTTTCTGTGCTCGCTCTGCATATTTTTTCTGGCACACTAATACTAGTCCTGGGTTTTGACTGAGTTACATTCAAGGCAGAACCTCAGAGTGAATTGGTCAGGGTGTCTGTAGTCCACATTTGTGTTTCTTGATTCCAGTGTGTGCTGGTGCCACTATTTCTTCTGGTGCAGAAAAGAAAAAATGCTTTGACATAAAATAATCTGGGCTCAAAAGTGAATGACATTGTAGTTTTCATTTCTTTGGCCAAGTAAAGCTAAGAAAAGCAAACAAGTGGGTTGTTACCCCCTGGGACACAGTTGATCACCATGAGTGTTTATTAAATAATAATAAAAATAATACATGGTAATATGTGGTAATACATAAGCCTTCTGTTTCTGTCCAGCTCTACACATCTGTCTTGTTTGAGATTAGGTTTTTGTGTGCATCTATTGACTAATAGGACACAATTAATTTAATTATTTTGCTGCCCCTTTCATTCATTTACATGTTTTATATGTCCCCTTCTTTGAGTGAAAGTTACGTGAGAGCATGGGGCTTCTGAGGTATGCATCATTCAAGCTTGCAGGACATTTAAACTGTTCTGTGACTATCAGCTTGGTAGAATGATGAGAGATAATAAATGTCCCAAAATGTTCATACAGTTATGTCTGGATCTATGAAGGTATAATGGGGAAACTAGTTTTATGACATCTTTTCTGTTATCTCCCATTACTAGACAAGCATCCACAATTTTCCTTGAAACAATATTCTACTGTTCAAAACAGGGGTAGCCAACCTATGGTACACATGCCATAAGTATCATTGGCAGCCTCTGTGTGTAACATGTGGCAGATAAGGGAGGGGGTAGACAGCACAGCAGCAGATAGGTCAGGGAGCAGAAAGCAGAGCAGCACATCAGGCATGAAGCAGAGAACACAGTGGTGAATAGGGCAAGGGAAGGGGATTGGAGTGGCATTCAGAGAGGGCTCAAGGCTTAATTTGTGTCATGCCTGTCAAAAAGGTGTCCCCCACCACTGCTCTAAAAGAAACAACTGAGAATATTAATCCTGATATGAAATTGAAATTTGTATTCCTTCAGTCTTATCCTGTTACTCCCATTAAACATTTCCTTTCCATGCTTTAAATGGTGGCAGATGATTATCATATCCCTGGCTTCCTGGAAAGTATTGCTTCTAAGCCAAATTATATTTATTATATTTTTAATACTCATAGTATTGTCTCCAAAATGAATGTGTCCATCTCATTAATCATGTTATTGTTTCTTACTCAATTCCTTCCAAAGTTGTTGACCTCTTTGTGGCATTGAGGTGCCTAGAACTGCACTATTATTTATGTAATGTCTCCCCAACTCGTTGGTGTTCAAACCTCTTGAGCTAATGGATCCCTTGTCCAGTTCCCCAAAGCTCTTAAGCCTTCTGGAAAATATTTAGTGATTTTAAGACCTTGTTTCCCATTTCTTTTCCTTCAATCTTGCTGGTAATGCTGTATGAGTACTTACTCTTTCTTGGGGGTTTGAAAGCTAAACCGAAACAAAAATATTCACAAAGGACTAGATAATTTCTAAAAACATTTTCTAACCTTGTACACAGGCCCAAACAGAATTTAAAAACATACAGGCAAGCCTATCCCTTTGATACAGTTGTGGATACACATATAATGGTTATAGTGGTATCCAGTGATACTAGTATAAACCAAGGGTCAGAAACATTTTCCAGCAGGGGGCTGGAATGACCCAGATTGAGTCTGAGATGGTCAGGCACTAAGACCCAGTTGCCTCCACCCCATCATGGTCAGGCACTAGGACCCAGCTGCCTCCACCTCTTCTGCCTGCTGCCTGGGTACAGTGCAAGGCAGGGAGAGCCCCCTACTGCCACAGCCCATGCTGCCTAGCTGCCAGTGGTACAGAGAAAGCTCCCCCTCCACCAAAGCCCCAAGCACCTGACTAGAGCACCGTGCATGCAGGGAGATCTCCCTATCTGCCAAAACCACCAGTGATTGGCTGAGGCATGGCATGGGCAGAGACCCCCGCCACTGAACAGCTCTGTGGCCTCACAGATTATAGATTGCCAACCCCTGGTATAAGATGTTCTGGTACAACTCTCATGTCTCCATGGTCTAATAGTGGTCTAAGGGGAGCAAAAACAATGTAACTTAAACTAGTCTGGTATATTTCAAAGTGAAAACACTTAAATTCTATTTAAGAAATAACTTAATGATATCATCCATAAAAGTGGGTGAAATCCATCAGAAGTAGACACACACATGTGCGCACACATGCACACACGTATGAACACTGTCGTTTAATTAAAGTTACAGCATATAAGACTTCAATGATATTCCTATTTCCAGTTCCTCAGAACTTTCTGGGGGGTTTCTGTTGTGGATAACACATTCCATATGTTTTTCTTAGACTACTCTGATTATTTTTAGGGGACTAAGTGGAAACAATTTACTTTTCTGAGTTATGGAAAAATGAATTTAAAAGTTTTCCATTTTGGAGTCCATTTGAAGATTTTGTTCGTGCATATAATACCAGAACAGCTGAACTTTACAATATGAAACATTCTAATTGACTAGAGTTAATACAGAACTAAATTATTTTCTTAAGATGATTTAAAGCACTTAGTTAGAGGTATGATTATGTTTAGAATAATAATGTTAGCTGTAATGCTAAGTTACAGTTCCACCTAATGTTAGCATATACATTTTCATCTGCCTAATTTTAAGTATAGAATAGTAGTATTGGGACAGACCTTGCCCCACTGAAGTCAATGGCAGAATGTTCCTCGTGTAAGATCACGTCCATGAGGAGCCATGTTATATGAACTGTTCCACTAAGCCCATGTCTACATAATAACCTTTCTGTACTTGACAGAAGCTCACTCTCATGTGTTGCGCTGATCCATGTGGGCGGCTGCCTAAACCAGAAACAGTATAGGCATGTCCCTGCTGATTAGCATAGGGGTGGGATAATTGTTGATATCACTCAGCAGTGCTAATTAGCACACCCTAACTGTTGTGCAGACATGGATACAGTGCAGCCAACACAGAGCAGAACAACATGCTTGAGGGAACCACTGCCTTACATAGCAATGCTACCATGTAGATGTGGCCTAAGAACTAAATCCAGAAATGTTGTTGAGTTCCCTTGATTCATTATGAAGTCAGTGGTAGTGGCTCAGAGTATCAAGCCCTATATTAGAATTACAGCTAATATCTGTGGAGAAACTTTTCTACCTAGAAACTTTTCTCTGCAGACATACTTCATTGCAGATTTGTACTGAAATCTCTTTGCTCCTGTGCAGCATGGGAAACCTTTGTACTACACATCTTGTAAACTCCATGGGAGGGAACCATTGTTCTGCACAGCTTGTAAGCACCACAGAAGGAGGTTTTTGTCCTGCACAGTTGGTAAGCTCTGTAGGAGGGCACCTTTGTCCCGCACAGCTGGCAATCACTGCAAGAACGAGTTATGGGGACTCCAAGCTCCGTTAGTGAAGCCAACAGAGCTTGTGCATCCTGCAAGCCCAGGGATGTCTGAGGAGGGAGCTTGTAATCTCCACTAGCCAAATTGCTCTGATTTTTTTTCTTGAAAAAAGGAAAGGTAAAAGGAATTGAACAGCATTCATAAGTATATGCAGAGAGAGACACTTCGATTATTAGTTGGTCATTTGCTCGCACACATTTTTGTACGTACATTTTTTAAAACTTGAGATGAACTTGCATTTTATTATTTCCCACTCAGTTATATTTCTAGCATATTTAGCTCCCTGTTTATTAATTTTCTGTCCTTACTAGTGTATGCTTTACCTCCAATTGAATGTATCATCTGATAATTAATTTAATAAATTAATATGCAGTTTGCTCATTTTTCCAGATCATTAATAATTATGTGTAAAAGAAATTAACCTAGCACCAATCCCTTTTGCACCTCCCTAGATGCCTTCCCAATCCCCTGCACTGATATTTGTCATTATTCATTGTTTATTGTGCTTTAGCCAGTTTTCAGTCCATGTGACAGTGTTCATTTCTGTGCCAATTTGAATTAACCTTATAAGTAAATTTTCATAAAACAGTGTACAATATGCTTTACTTCAGTCTAGATTCAGCGAGTCAGTCACCACTGCATTGCTCCAATAATGCCAGTATAATTCTATAGAATCAAGTGCAGTGTTAAAATCTGTATCTATTATAGTTTAGATATAATGCATGCATCCTACTTGGTATCTCTATCCCTCTCTATAGTTTATATACCTGTAACTATACAACAGTCTAATAATACAGATAAAAGTAACTACAGCCCACCTGAATATTGAAAATTAGAATCCATTGTGAGTGATTCCTGAGTCTGGCAGCATACTAGAGTTGGCATCCAGATAAACCTATACAGGAAGACACTATAGTGATAACTGTAATTCCTTTATCCACTAATTTTTATGGTATTCAGTCAAGAGAAGTGGTCAACTGTGATATTTGTTCCAGATAAACCTATGCCTTTTTATTCCTAAGGTTTCTGTTACCCAAAAAGGTGCTTTCAGATTTTTTCTTTGACTGTTGATCAATTGTTTTATTGACTTGAAGTTTAAATTTACCAGCTGTTAATTTCTCATGATTCTCTTTTAAAAAATTAGCACCACGTTTGCTTTTTTTCCCCCCAGTCCTCTGGTACCTACCTGATTCTGCATGAGTTTTCAGAAATAATTGCCAGTAGTTCAGCAAGTTCATTAGCTGATTCCCTTAAGACACTGAGATGCATGTCATCCAGACCTGATGATTTGTATATTAAATTTTTCCAAGTATTCCCTTAACTGTTTTTTTATCAACAGCTATATTGACAAAGTTTTCATTACTTCTAATTGTCAATATCTCTTGTTTTTGGTTTTGATAGAGTGATTATAAAAGCAGTTCACCATCTTAGCCGTTTTAGGGTAATGGATCTAATGTATTAATGGAGTTGCTATTTTCTTAAGTATTCTTTGTCCTTCTAGAATGCAGTATTTGTTAAAAATAGATATATAAATGTAGCTCTTCCTTTTGCCTTTTATTCTTTTGGCTATCATTAAATCATTTTGCTTTTTACTGCTTTTATCTTTTCCCTAAAATCCTTAACTGACTGTTCCTGTGTTTGTTTGGAAATTGCCCTGATATGCTTTCTCCAGTATAGATTCCTTTCTATGCTGAGGTCTTTGAACAGTCCCTAATGCAGCCATGTTGGCTGTCTCTGTTTCTTTGTATTTTTTGAATGCAACTGTAGTCTTAACATATTTTGGAGTGTTCTGCCTCCCACACTAAAGGGTTTTCATATGTCTTCTCATTACACGATGCTTCTTAGATTTCTCGGTCCCCAAAGAATTTATTTTTCAAAGGCATTATACTTCTGTCTTATCAATTCATTGCTTAGTAATGTTGAATTCAAGTAGTTTCAAGTAATTCAAGTAATCACATCTATCGAAATTAATGGGAGTTAGGTCTATAAATGCCTTGGAGGATCTGGGTCTTATACAAATGCTTCCTATTATCTCATGTTCCCAAACAACTCTTTCTATTTGTAGCTAGTATATTCTCAGTGGCTTTTCATATAGTTAGCTTAGGTTCATCTAGTATACAGCTGAAATATAAGAGACCTTCATTCCTCTCTGAGTTGATATGGAAAGGATCTTAAACCTCCTGTTTCAGAATTAAACCAATCTCTAATTATTGGGAATTAAGATGAGACTTTCATAGGGAAAATTACCCCATATCTGCATACTGTTCTTCTATTTTCCCCTGATGCACCTGATGCTGGCTGTTGTCTAAAGTATAATACCAAACTAAGACTAAGTGGAACATGCCCCCCACCCATGGCAGTTCCTGTGTTTTTCTGACCTGGGATAAGTCACTTCAGGATCAGATCCACAGACGTATTTTACACACCTAGATATCAATGGCATTTCAGCAAGAGTTTAGGCATCTGAATAGGAGGTAGACATCTAACTGCTTTTATGGATCTGGTCTGTATTATATCGAGACCTCAATGTCATATCTTTAGCACAAAGATAAAATAGGAACCCACATTTTTAAATTATTTTGAAATGTTGATATAAAAAGCGATATAAAAAGAACAAACAATACATTGGAAAGGATTTATTAAGATATCATATTCTCCACTTCTTTGCTTATGAAGTTGTCCTCTGTGTAACACAGATATTTCTTTGATGATCAGTGTTGAGCTGCATTTTATCACTCGACAGATGTTTCTGTAAGTTTTTTAATGTATGCAGGTTCCTGTGGGTTTTGGCTCCTCAGAAGTTGGTCCCCTAATTTGACTCACTCGGTCTCCTTCATTCCTGGAAATTGGAAGAAGCATCCAGGTTCTCCTTTATTTAACAGTCAATGCTATCCTTACTCAAAGCACTTTAACTGTGCTATTCATTTGGTTTCATTAGAGCTGAATAAATTTCAGAATTTCTGTCCTGTGAGAAAATTCTGACATTTCAACATTTCTGAAAATAGGACAAAAATCTGACATTTTGATTTTATTTTCAGAATGAAATTTAAAAAAATAATTAACTCAGACATGCAAAAAGTTTTCACTTTGACATTCAAAATTAAAACATAATGATTTGATATTCCTGAAATGAAAATGTTTCATTGTGTATTATTGACTCAGCCTGAAATGCTTGGCCTTCAATCAGTTTACCATTAAACTGCGTTCTCCTCACACTGGCACATTTCCTTCTAGGGAATATAACTCATGGACCTGAGTCTCTTACTCTCCCCAGTGAAGTAGGCTCTCTGGCCAGATTATATTTCTCATAATGCACCCAGTCATATAACATTGCACAACACTGGCCAGAGGAAAACATGCATCATGGGAGGTATGTCTGGGAAAGAAAGATGGTGTGAGCTGCAACTCTGATGCACAGGAGGACAAATGCAGATAATGTTTTAGCGACTTGATTTGAAACAAAATATTTGGAGTCAGTTAAACACTGAAATATTCTGATTCAAATCAAACCAACCTGAAATGAGATATTTTATTTCACTTTTCCCAAAGGAAAATAAAAAATGTTCAGCAAAAATTTCCAACAGAAAATACATATTTTGCAAAACAGCATTTTCTGTTATAAATTCCTGATGAGCTCTAATACTGATTTTAAAGATATTTCTGACCTACAGTGTGTCCCTTCTCTTTCTCGTACTTACTCTGTCTCCTACATCAATCATCTTTCTCGGTGTTGCTGTTACATTTGTAAGAACCAAAGGGACAAATCTATTATTCCCACTGAGTCATTTTGTATACTATCTAGCTCATCCAATCCACCCCAGTCTTCTTGCATAAATAATGAATGTGCTGTCTCATAGCGTTAAACTTGTAGGGCTCTCCCTAATGTAAACGTGAATATCTGAGGACAAAATTTAATCTTTAAAAGTCTGTGATGGACCAGTGTTGATATTAGACAAGCTGACAGGTTGGGGCCATTTTTCTTAGTGTAGTATTAGTCAAGCAAGGAATCATCATAATCCTAGAAACTAGACAGTCATTGTAGTGATTTTATCACAGGGAAATTGTTCATACATCAATAAGACTGCTACTAGGAAAGAGAAAATAAAAAGAGAAAGTTAAAATTGCTTTAGATCATTATCATCAGCATGTCCCTCTAGATTCAAAGCCTGAATTATTTTTGGAAAAGGGTGAAATAAGAGGGTTGTTATTGGGAAACTTGCTAAGATAATCCTAGTCTTTGTGACATTAGTGAATACAAGTCTGAAATCTACTGAGGAAATGGGAGAGGTGTATGGGAGAAGCAGAGATGGCAGGGAAAAAGGAGGAAAAACTGTTAAAGCCTGTTCTTAAGCTTGCCTTTTTCTTTTTTCTTTGTTTTTTGTTATGTTTTGTTTTTGTTTTGCTTCCAGAGATGACTTTTCACAAAGGAAAAATGTAATTGATAAAGAACAAAACAATATAATATTCCCTCCATGCAATTTCAATTAAATCTAGGACAAAAATGTTAATATGGATCTTGGCATATATAGAAAGAGAGCGGTACAAATGAGAATGATCATGTCAAAGGTGCATGTCCACTTTGGGAAGTGCTCATGGAGCTCCATGTAGAGGTGGAGACTGATCATCCATAGAAGTTCAATATGGTATTAGGATATGCAATGGCATGGGATGCTTTTGTGATCCCGGTGGTTATATGAGGAGGATTGCTCGTGCAAGAATGGTTAAAGAGTATCTGGTAAAGAGGTGCCTATATAAATGGCTGCAGAGAGAAATTGTTCTGGTGCAGGAGGGTGTATGTCTGTATGTGACGGTGATAGATCCCATTCTTTGTTGGAGATGTCATATTTGTATGTAAGGCTAGGTAGTGTGGCAGTTTTCCTATAAAGCAGTGATTCTCAGTCAAGGTGCCATGAGATCCTTTTAAGGGTGCTGCACCATATTAGCCCTGCTAGCTGTGCAGACATGATTCACATGATAAACCCAGCAATTTCAATTATGAATCCATAGTGAAAAAATATTCTGATCTGTTGTGGTCATGCTGAGTTCTTTACAACAGAAAGATTGCTGTATTATTTTTCTGTAGCCAAAAAATGAGTGAAAGCTGGCATTTTCTGAGGGGTGCCTTCGGTCTAATGAGGCGTGCCTCAAGTCTAAAAAGGTTGAGAACCACTGCTACAAAAATTGCCTTTTGATTGGAAGATATGTGCAGGGCTGTAGATTGTGGGTCTTTTTTTGTGAAAGGGGACTTTTATCTTTGTGTTCCAGTGAACTGTCTACATAAGGGGTATCTGTACAATGGCAGGAAGTCTTTGTAGGATGCAACTGTAGTCAGCTATCTATATAAGATGTGATGGGTTGTCTGTAGAAAGGGTGTCCATATTGTGGGATATCTGCAAGATGTAATGGATTGTCTTCATGTAAAAGGTGTCTATAAAAGAACAGCTGTTTTTGGTGCTGAGGTATTTTTTTATATAAAAGCTACCTGTGAGAAAAAATTTCTATGAGATGTGTACAGGGAGAGAGATTTGTGTGTGATGTGGATAGTCTTTGTATAAAACATCTCTTGTGTGGTGGTTGGGGTGTATTTCTGAAGAACTTCTGTGAGGTTGCTGGTTGCCTTGTTGCATGTGGGAAGAGATACCTGTGTGTAATATGGATTGTCTCTGTATAAATGATTTCTGTGAGTGAAGGCAGTATATCTGTGTTAGAGGATGTATACCTTACGGTGAGGTGTTTCTGTGAAGGTTGTCTCTGAACGGAGGTGTCTGTGTGAGGCGTGGTGGTGACTGTATTAGAGGTATCTGTGTGATGGTGGACTGTCTTTGTGTAAAGAGTCTGTAGGGGGATAAGTGTGTGGGGTGTCTTTGTTATCACTGCTGTCCCTTGTCTCTGTGTGTTGCTGCAGGGGCTTGGGATAGGTTGTCTGTATATCAGCTCCTCGAGGCACCACTCCCATTCTGATGTCACCCACCCACCCCGCATTATAGTTTTCTCCTCTGGGCAGGCCACGGCCATCATGTCCTTTATTGTTGTAACTCCCAGATTGTGATATTGTCACAAAACTGTTGCTAGGCAACAAATGTGGTTACCAGGTCTCAGCGAATAGCTGAAGGGGAAAGCGAAGTGTTGCACCATTGTAGAGTAACCATAGCAATGACCTACTATTACAGACTAAAGAATTATCATTAACAATGTTAAAGTATCAAATGGAGGCCCAGGATCCAGAGACTTCCAGGCAGCATCTCTACATAATTGAGTTTTCCAGGAAGAGACCCCAACTCTTTCAAAGCACTTGGATCCTTACTCTGGGAGGGTGCCTTTTAATATTATTTTTATTTTTGTTTTAATAAAATAGGTCTCATGGGGTTAAGGGGACACTGGTAATATAATAGAAGCCTGTTATGGTAAAAAAATGAAACAGGTGAATTTTTATGTAGAGGGAAGGGACAACAGAAACTGCATTTTCCTGCCCCAATATAGTGTACAGGCTTATATAGTTAAAGGGATTGGTTAAAGGGATGTATTATCTGTTTTTAAAGCCATATAGTTGACTGCCTCTTTAAATGCATGCCAAAAGATAAGTGAGAGACAGTGGAGTGGAAACCATTACTCCTCACCTAAAACCTAAATATGCTTTTTTTCTTAAAGTTAGACCTAATGGATAAAGCTGCTTTAAGGTTATTGTCCAGGGACATACAGCTGTCAGTCAACAGCATGTTTTTGTTTTCAATGATGCTGAGAGGACATCAAATGATCACTGTTAGCTGAACTTCATCCCTCTCCCCACTACATGGAGTTTCTGGGAATTTACAAAAAGAGCCACCTCTAAACTCTATAGATCAGTGGTTTTCAGCCTGTGGTCCACAGACCCCTGGGGGTCCACCAAGGATGAAGATGATCAATCAAAAGTATGTGAATACCCACACTTACAATTCAAAGGAGGCCACACCTCCATTCAAAATCTCCAAAGAGCTCTGCACCTCCATTCAAAATATTTTAGGGGCCTGCAAATACAAAACAGTTGAAAACCGCTGCTGTAAAGCCACGTTTCCCAGCCTTTTCCAGCCCAAGGCACACATACATTAATAAAAAATGTCTGCGGCACACCTGTTCAGGCTTGCCTCATCCCCATACTTGTGTGCTCATTGTAGCTCATTGCTGCAGCAAAATTCCGTGACACAGATGTTCAGAGGCTGGCGAACTGCGCATCCCCCACAGCCAGCACATGCTCAGTAGATGAATGTCCTTCTGCTTGGCTGGTTCTCTCCCTCTCCCCCACAGCCAACATGTGCACAAGTCTTCTGTATCTCATCCACACGGCTTATTCATTAGCTGCTGGAGAACTTTCTTCTTGTTATTCCAAAATTCTTACAGAACACCAGGGATCTCTTTGCAGCACACTTGGTGTGTTGTGGGCCACTGGTTGAAAAACCACTGCTGTAGAGCAAGGAAATGGCATCAAGACATTCCCTGGGCTGTGGAGGCTCTGTGACAAACCAGAAGTTCCTAACTACCAGGGGATGAAGTGAAGCACTCAAGTGGCTGGGGAAAGGTTACTTGGCCAAAGGCATGAGTGGAATGGCAGGGGTTTAGCGACCCCAGCTTGGGGTCCTTGGCCTGACCTTTCTTGCCAGGGGCTGCCCTGAGGAGGAAACCAATAAGGAGAAAAATTGCAGGTGCGCCAGGTGCCTGGTACCTTTGTCTGCTTACTTTGCTGTTGATCTGGTATCATTTAGTACAGCAATTCTCAGTCTTTTTCACCTTATGTCCCACCAGCCATTTTATCAAAAAACCCTGGTCCCCACCATGATAAAAACAAAACCCCACAAAATTGCATTGTCCGAGATATCTGCTGATTTATCTGTTTGAAGTGCAAACAACTGATTTTTTTCCAAATGGGCAATGAGTTGAAGTCCCACCTACACGACCTTCAAGTCCCACCAGTGGGATGCATCCCACTGGTTAAGAAACACTGATTTAGTAGATGTTTAACTAAATGGCAGTTACATTTTAGTTGCACATTGTAACTAAATGTCCCTCCTGGACTTCATCTGAGAACCCTCCCCCCCCCCAATGACCACCAGGGGGCTTCTGAATGGTGACACTTGGTGCTGGCATTAGCAGTGCCAGTGCTGCTTGCTAAGGGCTCACTTCCCCGTGCTGGGCTGAACCCTGGACCAGCTGAGCACACAACTGCCCCCAGTGAATGAAACCGTGCTCTTTGTGTCTTGCAGGTACAGAGAGGCACGAGCTCACGTCCTGGAAGAGTTTTCCATCTATTTTCAAGTTCTTCAGTGAAGCAATAGAAGCCAAGACCAGCTCGGTGAAGCCGGCCCCGACCCGGCGCTCCAACAGAATCAGATACGAAGAGTTTTAAGAGGCGAAAGGCATCTTGTCGCTGGCTTGTCTTCTGCAAGCAGTCTCCCAGCCCCTCATTAGATTGTTTTCTTCCTAGAGCACAGGGTCGTGATGTATACATCTAAATAGCGTTTTGCATTATTTCTAGATGAGTGCAACTGTCAAAGCAATATGGGTTCACTGGTTGTGCTTCCTGTGGGCTGTAGCTTGGATTTCGTGCTGCCCATCAGTGCGCAGATTAAGGCTGACAGCAGTACTGCACAGTGCAGCATGGTGCAGCTCTAATTGCCCTGACATAGCCCTGCACCGAGCTGATGCCAGAGTTTAACAGCTTCTTCGTGGTCCTATAGCCTGTAGGATTTTGGCTGCTTCCTTCCAGGAGGTCACTACTTCTTTTTTTATGATGATTTGGACAGGAGCAAACTTGGGGCTTTATGCGTTTAAAAAAAAAACACCCCAACCAATAATGATTGCTTTTAAATGATTTATCCAGGTAGATTTTCCCCCTCTCCCATTCTTTTCCTCTTTCCTCCCCCCCTAAAATAGTCTGTAGCCTTTTAAAAAAGGCTTAAGACACGTTTTTAACAAAATAATGTTCTTGTTTGTGCTTTTATAGGGTTTATTTTTAAAGCCACAGTGACTCGATTGAAATGAAAAAAGAGGGGGGAAAACACAGCACAAAAATGATGAAGTAGCCTCTGGAATTTAAAGATATATTGTTCTCTGTACCTCTAACAATCTCTTTTTTCCCCTTCTACTTCTGACACCAGGGGAGAGACTCTGCATAAAGTAGCTCCTATGAAATATTAAATTAATGAACAGCTATTTCTGTGGAGGAACGTCTCTGAATTTAAAATCAGGTTGCCAATAAATCTGCACGTTACAAAAGAGAAGGACTACTTTTAAAGCAGCCCCTTCCGATGCTGTTTCTGCTCAAATCTTTGGCTTGGGGCTGTTAACGTGCCCATTTTCAGAGGGAGTTTGCAACCCCCGATCCGTTTGAAATGGCAAACTGTGCTGCTTGATTTAGGAGCAGTTGTAACACGGAGTAAAAGCCTGCATTTTAAAATTGACTTGCAGAACTCGGTTGCTTGATTTTAATTTTTTTTTTACTTTTATTCTAACAGAATGCCTATTTTGAGAAAGCAGCGTGTCAATTAGAGAGAGACACGATTTTGACATTTTGAACGATAAGAAACTGTACGCGCCGTCACCTTTTCCTTCTCTAGGACCAAGCGGTAACAACTTTCTTCCTGTGCCGCTGATCAGAAGAGCCCCGTTGGCCCAAATGTATGGGAAAGTCCCTTTGTATAAATTGTTTCTTTTCCTGGATCAGTGGCCTTCTTTGTAGATCTCCACTTGCTTATGAAAGTCCTACCTTAAAATGCCAGTGGCTTTTTATTATTATTATTTTGCCAATTCAGCAACGGTCTGGACCGCACTGTGAAGCCGGATAGCAAAAAAACCCCAAACAAGTAACGAGTTAATGATTTCTGCTGATTATTTTTAATTTAGAGATGCTTCAGTTTTCATATTCGGATTTTTTTAAAGGTTTTAATGCCTCGTTCTCCTGTAATTCTCCCGCTTTTAAATGCAACCAGGCCTAAAATCCATCTGGTATCCCTTTCTTTCAAGCATTTGCAAAAAAAAAAAAAAAAAAAGGAAGAGGAGGAAGAAAGTTCCTGCCTTATATGCTCATCCTGAAGTGTACAGCCAGTTCCACAGGACTGAAATCCTCAGAAAATCTTTGAAATTCCAGACCTCAGAGGGAAGTGTTTTTAGTAATAGGAGCTGATGTCAGCAACTTTTAACTGCTAATGTCTGATAAGCAACAATACATGCCTGATACCGTGTCTGGCGTGCAAGGACACTAATTAGTTCTTAGAGTTTTGATGATGCTAAATTGAAGTGATCTTTTCTTCAGTGCCCGTGGCTGCCTCGCCTCTGATGCTGTTAGAGCAGGAGGCGAAAGGAGACCAAAATCAAAACGGTATTTCACCCCACTGCCGTGTGTCTTCAAACCCAGGGAAGTCAGCATCTGCCACATGGGTTTGTAATATTGACCCCTTTCAAATGTAATCTTTCCCATTGCAGAGCTGCAGGGAGGAATTCAGCCCGGAGGGGAGGGCGTTGCTGTCACAATACAAAGTGGGTTTACTTTTTTTCTCTTTTTATTTGTTTAAGTGTTCACTGTGGCTTTGGGTGAGTTTTGGCCGGAGCAACCGCAGCGGTCGCCGAGCCCGAGCCCTCCGCAGTGGCAGGAGAGATCCTTGCGGGTCTTTCCATTTTCCCCGTGACCTGGTCCCCTGCCAAGGCAGCTGGGACACGCCGAGGACATGCACCAGCCCCTGCAGGGGACCTGCAGTCCTCTCAGCACCTCTTCTTTTTTTCCTCCCCAACCTTTGCTTGTAACAAGAGTCAATCACTGTTAAGTTGCCCGCGAGCGCTCTGCCGGCTCCTCCCCACCCCTGGCTGCCTGGGTCCTCATCTCTCCCTCTTCTAAGTGGCCCTTTACACATGTGATCCCTGGGGTAGACCTCAGCTCGGGGAGGAGGGGGCACTGCGGGCTCCAGAGCTTCCCCAGCCGGGATCCCCGCCTGCAACTGACCGGGCTCCTCCACCTGTTGAGCCGGGGGTGGTCGTGCAGGTCTAATGCTGCTCCCTGCCTTCGTCGCCAAGGAGTTGGTGGTCCTGGCCTCCTGTCCGCTCGGGGCTGGCCTGCCACCCGCCCAAATATCTGTGCTGTGTCCCCCCCACACGGGTTTGCACTGCTGGCTTTGCATGTCACATTTGAGCTCTGTGCTTGGGGAAGGGGGTGCGGGGCGGGCGGGAGAGGTCCTGGAACTGACACGCTTTCCGCTCCGGGAGCGCGTCGGGGGTCGCCAAGGTGCCAAATATCACCAGATCGATCTATTTTTTTATGTTTTCACGAAAAAAGCACTGTAAAAAAAAAAAAAAAAGATTTGTACGGTAAGATTTGCCCTTTTTCAAGTCCCTTTCTGGTGCCCTGGCCCGGCTTGTTTTATTGCTTCTGTAAAGAGCTGCAAAGCACAGGGAGTTCTTATGGACTGTATATTTCTGTTTACACTTAGAACAAAAATAAAGATGCTCTTTTTTTTCTCTCTCTCTTCTAAAGTGCCGTGGTGGTTCTTTCCGCAGACTCCCTGGCATGGAGCTCTTTGTCCGGTAGGCTTCCTTCAGAGGGAACTAGACATATACCCCGAATGGTGCACCAAGGGAATCCAGAGTATAAATCGAGCAGCTGAAACTCTGACTCTGTCGATAATTGTGTATGGCCGAACACCAGCCCCCCTTGCCTGCTCTGAACTCGCGTTACCTATCACTATGCAAAGAGAGTTTGCATAAATAATAGCCTCTCTCGGATTAGATTTTTTTTTTCTAATGGAAGTGGGTGATCCTTTTTTTTTTCCTCTGGAGCAATCTGCAAGTTGGCAAATATATTAGCAACTAATAAATGAAAACGCAATGCCCTTCTCTCCTCCCCCATCCCTAAAACGAGTAAGTGTAAAAAAAACCCAACAACCCTTCATTCCCTTCTTTTTTTGTTTGGCTTGATCCTTACAGTAAAGGATATTTGGGAATAAGGGACGAATAATCAGAGGCTAATTAATGTCTTATTATTGTATCAAAGCCGCCTGGACCCCGGAGTCAACAGAGATATTGGAGAGAGGAAGTTCCTCTCTGCTTTCTTGGTTAGAAAGCAGCCCCACGAGTCGGAGGCTCACGATTTCTGTGAGGGCACAAGCCTGTTCACCTGCCTTTGCTCCCACGGCCCAGCTAAAGGGATTCCCATTAATGATGCCCGTTCCCGTGGCTTGCCTGGTTTGTGTTATACCACACACCTGGGCTTTGCAGTAGGTGAAGCCGCCTGGATCCACCCATTGCATCTAGTGAAAATTTCCCGTCGTGGAAACGGGGAGAAAGCTGAAAGAGACCTGTTATGCCACCAAAGTGTATTTCAGCCCCACCACCCCTCAGCCTCTCTCCATTTGAATGCGGATTTCTGCCTTCCTCGTACTAGAGCGACTAAGTGGGAGTCTGTTGAATTGTTCCTCTTCCTTTTAACTGATATTCCATTAATCTCTCTCTCTCAAAAAAAAAAAAAAAAAAAGACCAGTTTGAGGCTAGGGGAAAAAAAGAGTTTTAATCAACACCTAACAAAGCTTCACCCCCTCCTCGCTACAGAATCAGCTTTGTTATCCAGTGTTAGATTGGAAGAAGCAGTCTTGGACTGTCCTATATGTGAAGAATGTACGCGGGGAGGTAAGCTGTTGAAAGGGGGAAAATAACACAAAGTCGATTAACAGTGTTTCTAGGCGAGATGAAACCATCAAAGCATTCCAGCGTTTATCTCCAAATCTGTGTAGTGTAAAAAGGTAACAATGATAGTCTTAAACCTCACTTAGGAGGGATGAATGTTGATTTAATTGATTCATTTGGATCGATGTTTTTAAAGTTTCACACCACTGATCTTTCATGTAGTGATGTCTTTAACAGTCAGAGGTCTGACATGAGCCTTCTCAGATTTCATCACTGGGAAGCTCCATGACATCTGACATTATTCGACAGACTGAGGACTGGTAACTTTGGGACCGGGAGACCCAAATGCCAAAAAGATGTAAGAGCAAGGTTGGATGCAAAGGGGGCTTATTATTTTGTCACAACTGAGCCCTGGATCTAAGGCTATCAGAAGTCTGAGATCCCCACTTTTCACCCAGATCTTACATCCGATGGGGAAATTTAGCACGGCTGTACTGGGAAAGAGAAAGAGGCCCTGCTATTACCCTGTGCCCCGACGTGCGATGTGCCTGGTCACACAATCCAGCTGACTCTGCGCGAGCATTTAAAGTTGGGGGAAAAAAAACTTTTCGTATGAAATGCAGCACTCCATGTGGATGGAGCTTCCGCTGTTTATCTGCTACTCAGCACCTTGGATCTAGACAGCAGTTTAGATTTATCCCCTTGGTCTTGATTAAGGGAAATATGGGGCTTCCAGACGATCCCTGCGAAACATCTGCTTTGGTCTCTCTAAGAATTTCCCTCCAACCTACAAATGGAAGCTGCCATAGCCAAGATAGTCCTGCAATGCACTGTTTTCTAGCTACCAAATTAAAATAGCCTTCCAAGAACTGTGCAGTGTACATTTAAAACTGGCATGCATCTGAAACACACATATATATAACATTTGTTATAAATTATGTCGTAAATTATGTTGAAATAGTCGACAAAGCGTGAAGAGATGAACTCGAGAAACTTTGCAGGAGATGGCATTTATCGTGGTACCATCGCAATGCCACAAATTTTCACTTTTCTGTTCCATTTGGGATTGCATGTGCTTGTGAGTATTTCACTAGATCAGTGACAGCTCTTTATTTGCATAATTATATGCTCTGGTCTGAAGAGAAAACTAACCCCCAAATTTCATGGGTCACCAAACTGCGACAATCAATGTTTTATCACGTATGCTAAGCAAAACCTAAGAAGCTATATGAAGTTTCTTGGGGAGTTTTTACTCCTCAGAAAATTAAAGATTTTGTGCCTCTTGAATAGATGCAAAATCTTTCCAAGCTCTTTGTCACTGAATTCCGTTTGAAGGCAAAACTAGAGATTAACACGTAGATCTGGATTTTAGACCCACCAGCATTACTTCAAAGTGGGGTTAGACAGCCAGGTTTATTGCATTGCTAAATTTCCCCTGTTTAAGTACTGTAACTCAACGTTGTAGCTTCAATAACAAAAATGAGGAAATTCAGACAATCTTGAGACTTCTCAAGTGAATAGTAACTGGTGGGTTTGATTTTACATGTTCAGCAGGCTTTTATTCCTTATGTGTTTTCTCCCACCCGCACTCTGTGTGCCGGCGCACACACGCACATACTTTTCATATTTATGCTATAGATATGACATAGATATGAACAAAATGATTTTTTCTGTGCAACAGGATTTGTTCTGGGCCATCAGCTGCACAATAACCGCATGCTCCAGTTATGGCTCACTATGCATTTCAAACTTGATAAAATGCATTGTTAGGAAGAAGAATGGGATTAGTGATGAACGCGAACCCCCAGTAAAAACTGATAAGAAAAAAAGGGCCAAAAATACAAATGCAGTTAGAAAAAAACAGCTCTTATTTTGATTTAATTTTAAAAAAGAAATCTGCATAGTCCCGGAGCATCGTTCAAACCTGTAGACAGCCTGCGAATCTTGGTTGTTTATGAGGCTTAAAAAACGCACAAATAAGGTTTAAATATGTGTCTCAGGCCGGAGTAATAGTGACTACGTGTTGTGGCCCTGCTGTAGCGATTGTGGTTTTGGTTTCATACTATGCGCTTAGGTTCCGTTAGCTATTGGATAGAAAATGCGCTTTTAAAGGGATCTCTCTCTCTCTCTTCCCCTTTCTTTCTTTTTAAAGATACCTGCGCATTTCTGGTAACATTCCTCGTAATATTTCTCTGGAAATGCGCCCTAGAGGGGCGATCCAGGCAGGATCATGTTAGAAGAGCAGATGAGAGCTGGTCTGAAAAGTTGCGCAGCTCTGTTACAGGGGCTTTCTGATCAAGAGCGTCCCATGATTGCCACTAAATCCAAACGAGAAGCCTGAGCTTAAGGACTCCTGTCCCTGGCTCTTGACAGCGCTGTCGCAAGGTAGTTTGAAGCAACAGGGATTTTCAAATGCTTGTTGTGAACACGCATCCCGGAGCACCAGCACTCTCACCTGCTTCTTAGCCTGGGAAAAAATAACCTGCCTCTCCGCTCCTTTCAAGAGCTGTTGCACTCGGAGTGGAAGGAGCCGAGCCTTCTCGTGGCGGAACTACTTCAAAGGGCTTCTGTAACACAAATAACATGAAAGGCGGATGAGTGAGGCGGGCGAGCTAGGTAAACCCTCTCCCAGAACCAAGTGGGCAAGCAAGCGCCGAGCGGGAGGCTGGGGGCAGCTGCGCCTGGTGAGGCTGCGTCTTAGATCCCTTCTCAAAACTTCCTAGGGAAATTGATCGGATCGATTACTTGCCCGCCAGTGTTTACCAGTAACATTAAGCAGGGAGCCACTCTCTTCCCCTTACAGGTGCCCGAGCTGATTACAGCTAGCGCAGGTAGATAGAGGGGGATCCCCAGACTGTCATGTGAAGCCTGGCAGAATCAGGGCTTTTCCGCTATCCCCTGCAGAGGCCAGGATTGACCCTTCAGACCATCTTTTGATGTTTTAATCCCTCTCTCTTTAAGCTCCACCTCATCCCGGGCTGTCTGGCCACGTCCTTACCTCCACGTCTACCTGCAAAGTACTCCTCTCAAGCTGCTATCTTTGGCACAGCAGTTAGCTAACTACTCCCCGCGTCCACCCCACATACACACACACGACACCTCCACACCTTCGCTTGATAATCATAACTTACCCAAGGATGAAATATTGCTTTCCCCCTTTGGTAAAGCCCTGGATGGGATCCCTGGGAAGGGCCAGGTCTAAAAATAACTCCCTCACTACGGCTATGCCACTGCTTTGCTTGTACACACTTTGGAGAGAAAAGCCCATTACCACTACAGGGCGCTTGCAAATATTGATCTGGTGGGCGATAGCAACTCCCAGGCGAGCTGTGCCAGGCGCTGAGTGCTTTGCCAGCTGGTCCCGAGTCTTGTTCCCTTTTTTACCAACCTAACTTTTCCTAGGCTTCCCAGGCAGGAGGGACTTGCTGGGTTTACTCAGTGGAGCTCGAGCCATCCACTGTACCTAGGTGTGGTCAAGTCTCACCTTGTTTGCTCTCTGAAATGTACTGCAAAGGTTGTTTGAAATGCCCTTCCTGCCAAATCAGTGTTGGTTTAAAATACTCTTGCTACAGAATAGTAATATTGACACAATAATAATAATAATAAAAATAATAGTAGTAGTAGTAGTAGTAGTAGCACTAGCACGTCCCTATGCTTGGGTATTGCTCGCTGTTTCATTACTGTCCCTGTTTTCCCAGTCTCTCTATGAGCCCAGCTCACAATCGCCTTATTAAGGAAGTGGATGTAAATGAATCGACAAGCGCAATAATCAAACCACTAGCTGCCTCCTAAGGCTGATCGTGTTCAGGTGCTTTGCAAATGTAAAGCCGGATTCCCCCCCCCCCCGCCTCCTGCCCCGTGGGTCCTTACAGAGCAGATCTGAGCCCTGAAAACTTCGAGACTTGTTTCTAGCAAATGACCTGGTGAACGGGACTAGGGTTTTTGTTGTTGTTGTTTAACCCTTCCCTGCAGTGGCTCTTTGTTCCGTGGCGGCAGGCTGGGACGTGGGTGGATGCCTTGCGCTCACTGCAAAGCTTTGCTCCAAAGCTTTACGAAGTTTCTCAGCCCTTTGCTGTGCCTGGCCAGCCCCGCTGGGGAGCTGGTGCAGGGCATGATGAGAGCACTTGCTAAGCGCTGGGCGTGGGGGGAACGGGAGCCGGAGAGCCGGGCCATGCCTGCCCCGCGCCCGCTCCCCGCCCCGGCCGGGCGACTGCAGGCGAAGCGCCGGGCTGAGCGCTCGCTCCTCAGCACCATGGACAGCGCGCAGCCCTGAGCCGCTCGCCCTGCTCCGCCGAGCGGCTCCCCGACAGGCTGCCCCCCCCCCTCTCCCCCCCGCCCGAGCTAGGTCCGCTCCTGGCCCACGTCGGTGCCTGCTCGCGCGGTCACCTCGTCCAGCCCCTGCTGGAGCCGCCCCTCGGGGCTCCCCAGTGCCGCTGAGCCCCTCTTCCCCTCTCCCGCCTGATCCTGCTTGCGCTCTAACCTAGAAACTTTTTGGGCAAACTTCCAGCCGTGTCCTTCCCCTCCCTCTTGAACTGCCCCAGCCAGTGGGATCTCGTACTTTCCTGTGCTCCGGGCCCTCCGTACGGCTCCCTCGAGGCGAGTCTGAGGAGCGGAAACTTTCCCCAGGAGGCAGCCGGCAGGGACACCTGGCCTGGTGCGGGGGCGCTCGCCCGGGGCCAGGGCTCTTTGATGAGCTCTGCTGAGTCCAGGCAGCTTGTTAATTATAGCCCCTGGAGAGGAGGCTCCCCCGCGAGCCGGAGCCCAGCCAGGCTAAGGAGCCTGACAGCAACTTACTTGACAGCTCCCCCCCCTCCCCAACACACACACACACACGCGCGCGCACACACACACACACACACTGGAAGGGCAGGACTTGGCGGAATCCCCCTTCTTCTGCCTCCATTTCTACCCGCACAGATCTCTGCTCGGGTCGTGGCGAATTTACCCAGCACTTTCCTAGCTTCCCCTTCCTTTTTTTCTGTTCAGGGGCTGAGACAGACTCTCTCTCTCTCTCTTTCTCTCTCTCTCTCTCTCTCTCTCTGTCTCTCTGTTTGATCTTTTCACTGTCATTTTAGCAAAATACCTAGAGCCTTTCAGCTTGTAAGTCAAGCTATCTCCGTGTTCGCTGTTTAAAGGCAGCGAGGTGCTCATTGCTTATTAAAATGTTTCACTCAGCTTCCTACTTTTAGTGTCAATCCCTGCTTCTCTGATCAGCCCGAGGTAGCACATAGCGCGGCACAAGCAGGGACCGGTTGTTGCTCACAAGACTCTGACATCCGTTCACATACGAATCTGCCCCAGCAGGGGGGAGGACTGGCTGGAGGTCATTATCGGACGGACAGACAGACAAACCAAGCCACATGCATTGCAGCTGAAGACCTCCTTGCCCTCCCTGCCGGAGCGGGTGGGGGCTGGCGCGGGGGGGCTTGCAGGGGGTGGCGGGAGCCCTGTAGTAAGACCCGCGTAGAGTCTTGATGGGAGTTTGATGGGACTTGCACTGTCCAAGGGGTGCCCTAAAATGCCCGATTCCCCCGCCCAGGCATGGCCCAGGGGCGAGCGGCCAGGGAATCCGTTTGCTCAAGATCTCCCCATGAGCTGCGTGGCTGTGGATGGCTTCCCTGAGGTTCTCAGACAAGAACCTGGCTGCTTGGGATCCTCACTCCTTTTTATTTGGGATCTTCCCGTTTGATTTCCTTTATTTGTTTTTTTTAAAGAAAAAAATACACCTGCCATCCTCTCACTGTAACCAAGTGGCTAAAATAAGACATCCCTTATCTCTGAGGTCCCTTATCCTTAAAGGAATCCCTTATCTCTGCGGTCCGGGCTGGGCTGCCAAGCGGGCTCAGTGGGCTGAAGTTTGCGTTGGTAGAAAGGGTACCTGTTGAATACTCATCATCAGAGGAGCCTTCAAGGAACAGCCATTCCTCCCCCTCACCAGACTGCAGGGGTGGGCTGGCAGGGACTGGGGCAGGGCGGCAGCTTTTCCTCAAAGGCTTTGAAAAAGGGAACGCTTCAGTATTTCCTCGCATCTCATGTTAAGAGAGTGGCTTTGGAAGGGGGGGGGGGGCGACGACTGCTTATTTCCTACACCCCTGAAGTTACTGGGTGCAAGAAAAACGAAGTAGCTGGGTTGTATCTTGGCAGGGAAACAGAAACCAAGCGGGTTTTCGTTAAAGGGAGGGAGCAACTCTCTCACTGGAGATGTGTTGATTTGCCTGAACTTTTTCTCGGATGTTTATTCTGCCTCGCGCCCCGAACAATTTCCCCATCTCCCCTGAAAATGCCAGCGCCCGGGGAACTGGTGCCCTCCCTGCCGGGCGCATGGCACAGTTTGCGACGCTCCAAAGTTTCTCCTGGCCAGCCCAGCACAGCCCGGGGTTCTCTGCATTTCTCAGCACGGGGTCTTGGGATCTGGGTTTGAAACCGGGTACAACGAAGCGATCGCCCCCGAGATAACTCGGGACGGGAAAAAGCTAGCTGGAAATGATTTAACCTCTCTGGGAATAGCTGTGGGTGTCTAACACGCTGCCACTCTGCAATAAAAACAACCATGTCCCCTTTGTTTGCTTTTGGGCTGTTTTTTTCTTTCTTTCTTCCTTATGCCCGGTACACCTCTGTTCATTCCTTCCCATTGTCTCTCCCCCACGTCCTGTAACCCTTCAAAGTCGTTTCAAATGACTTTTCTCCTCTTTTGGGGGGCATTTGTCAACGTCCTGTATAGACTGACTAGTTAGTGAAAGCGAAGTGTCTGTGTGTGTGTGTGTGTGGGGTGGGGTGTACCTAATGCACACCCCCGCACACACATACATATTTTATTTCCACGGAATCAATAAGCCCTCATTCATTTCCAGGCGTGTTTGTAAGGAAAGCAACTTAAGTCCTCAGGTAATATGCCTGATGAAAGCTCCCTGCCTATCGGGGTAGTCTTGGAGCATAATGCAGTTTCCCTTGATGGTCAAGGGCAGTAAATCCAATACAATTTGTGTTAATAAAGGGCCAGATTCTGAACTCGGTTGCAGAAGCCACAACCGGCTCCTAATGTGGGTGTCTGCGGGGCATGGTACAGAGGAATTTCCTGGAAGAACGTGAGGACGCCCACCCTCTGCCCCCTCCCCGATCTCAAGTAATTTGGGATGTATCAGAGCCTGGGCTACAAGTGGGAAGCCGTTTAGAAGAGCTGCTGAGTTACAGACCCCCGGGGAAATGCCCCGTTAGAAAGTTAGCTTCCCTCCCAGAGATCTGCCTGCTCTTCCTTCATCCTCTTTCCCAGATCGAATGACTCCGTCCTCTCGGTTTTACAGAGCGAAGGCACAGCCCCCAGGGCGCCGTGGTGCGTGTCTCCCGGGCTCTCCCCGGCTCTGGGTCCCGGAGTGATCCCTGCCCGCCCCGGAGCGCTGAGCTCCCGCCGTGCGCGGGCACCCATCTCGGCTCCGCTCGCTGAGCTTTGCCAGGTGGGTCCAGGAAGCAGAGCTCTCCCCACAGCCAAACTCCGTCTCATTTAAGTTTTCATGATCAGCTTGCAGCCGGGCGAGCCGTTTGCTGCACTTAATCCACAACATATGTTTCCGCAGTAGCAGGTTTGGGGGGGGAGGGGGTTGCGGCTTGGAGCTGAGCAAGTTGTAAATTTTCCGCCTTAGGTTTTCAGCGCCTCCTAGTTACAGCCTAATACCCAGAAAGGCAGGGAGACACCCGCCTCCGGGGCAGCCCAGCCCTCCAGCCCAGGCGCCTTGACCTAGCAGGCCAGCCAGCCTGAGACCAATAGGCAAAAGAGGGTGCCACGGTGTGGAGCAAACCCTCTCCAGCCTAGCAGCTGAGAAGGAGCTGCCTGCTCTTCCACTGCCCCCAGCACACCCAGGCCACTTTCCTTAAGACCTTAGGGTGGAGGCTAGAAAGCTGAATTGACCTCCCCCCTTTCCCCCAGCAATAGCCCCGCAGCCCGCTGATAAAAACCAGAGCTCGTCCTTTGCTAACTTTGACTGCTACCATAAGTTTTCAGGGTGTCTTGTCAGGACGGGTGAGTGTGTGTGTGTGTGTGTGTGTGTTTGTGTGTGTGTGCGCGCGCGCGGTGGAGGGCTGGGAGGAGGGATCCTCTTCTAGCAAGAAACCAAGAGTGCCCATGAACTTCTCTGGACTCGGGGGAGAATCCAAGCACATTTGGGACACAGATCCCCACTGCACTACTGATCTGACATTAGAATGGGGTGGGGGCGGCCTTACACACTGCACTGTAGCTATTTAAATCCTAGAACCCCCCCAAAAAAAACAGCAGCCCCCTATTTCTGATGTCCCGGCCCTGGCGATACCCCCTCCTGGCTTCCCCCCGCGGCTGGCGCGGTCCTGCTGCCCCCAGACCTGCGGGACAGATTTGCCCCCCCCTTGCAAACAACTTGCAAGCTCTGCTAAGCCAGGGAGATCTGGCTGCGCAGGTATCGCGTGTGTGTTTGCGTGGGGAGGGGGGGGGGTTGAACCTGCCCTGGGTGGCTGCAGTGCGATGGGCACCGCCAATGCCATGTGCGGCTGCGAGCCGGGCTTTTCACTTGCAGGCGCTCGGCGGGGGCCCTCCCGGGAGCTGAGGCTCGTCCTGGCGCGGCTGGAGGAGCCGGGACACAGCGGAGCAGGCGGCGGGGAGCCGAGCCGAGCCGAGCCGCCGCTGCCGAGGCGCAGAGCGCCATCTAGCCAACAAACGCCGCAGCCGGCGGAGCCCGGAGCTGGCGAGCTGGAGGCGCGGAGCGGAGCGGAGCGGGCGCCCCACAGCCCCGCGCCAGCCAGGCCCCGCAGCCCCGCGCCGCGCCCGGCTCCTCCGCGGGGCCGGCTCCGCGCTCCTGCCCTGCCCTGCCCTGCCCTTGCGCCATCCTCTCTGGCCCCGGCTTTCTTCATTCAAGTCCTAGCTGAAGTGCACACGCACTCGATCGTGGAGGCAGGGGGGCAGCCTGCACCTGGCTGGCAGCTATTATTCACCTGCCGGCTTCCTCGTCTCCAAGTGGAGGAGAGACAAGGGGTGCACCAAAAAACATCTTCCTGCACAACGAATAAATCCATCTTCCTCCCGGGCGGAGACCCCGCCTGCCTCAGCCACCCAGCCGGGGCAAGCCGCTGGGGCTATGGGGAAGCTAGAGGAAAGCAAGGACAAACTGCACTGGTTTGAATGGTCTTGCGGGGGAAACTTGGATAAAAATGTCCTCAGTTTAAAATAATAATACTAATAATACCAACTAACTACACGCACCCCCCAAGTTTCTAGTGTCTTTATCTCTTCCTTTCAAGGAGAGGGAAACAAAGGCAGAGGCTATTAAATCTCTGTCTTCCCTGCTGCCTTATTAAGGTGACCTTTTATTTTGGAAACTTCTGAGGCTCTCAAGGAAGAAAACAAAAAAATTGAAAACTCCTCAGCCGCCTTTACATTGTTTCTGCAAAATTAAACAAAGACACCAACGATTTGTGGCAATTGTGGCTGCTCTGAGAAGCTTTTTTCACAAGAAACAAAAGTCATTACACATCCTCCGGCTCCTTCGCCTTCTGTGTGTTTGGAGGCAAATAACTAACACAACTACACACCTAGGCATTCAAGCATCTTTATTGTCAACTCCTTTTCAAATTTGACTTCGCAGCTTCAAAAACAAAACAAAACAACAACAACAAAAAATCCTAAATCACGCACTTATTTGCTTGCCACGGACCCACTGCCATTTGCTGTTCTGCATTATTGCTTGTGTTGCTTTGGCTTTTTAATAACTTATTGATTCACGCTGGGGCTACATTAGAGCGCGAAAATGTTACCGGGTGTTGTGCTAGTTTCTTTTTCTTTTTTCTTTTTTAAAGGAGAAATAAATCGCACGTGCATTTAGGAAAATCAGCTCTGCAACACTTCAGCTGCAGGCGGTGGGATCATGCATCATTCCTAACTGGCTTCTGACTTCTCTTCAAATGGGCTTTCTTGTTAAATATATATCTATATCTATAGAGAGAGAGATAGACACAGACACACAGATTTATATACATACATACATGTACTTATACATATACATATGTATATAGATATACACACACACACATACATACATATGTGTGTGTGCATATGTGTGTGTCTCAGAGACATTTTTATTTCTGGTGCACCTCTGACGCCATGGATCTGTCACGATGCAGAAATGATGGAATTAGCATTTAGATAATGACAGTATCAAACTCTTTCGACAGGTTACAATATTTAACCCTAACGCAATACATGCAAGGAGAATCCCCGATGCCTCCTGGACCATGGGGCTGTGACAGAGCAAGGGAGCCAGTGGGCACGTGTAAGATGGGGTGGGGAACAGAGCAAAAGTGAGCCGGTGGGTGCCAGTCCCTACCTATCCCCGTCTGTCTGTCAGTCTCACAAGTTCACAGCAGTTCCTGAAGTTCAGATGCAACCCACACACAGAGAGCAAGGAGAGGCGGAATTGAAATCAAGGTTTAACTTCTTTGGTGTCTTATTAAATCGCACATTTCCCCGTCAAGGTTTCCTTAAACATGAAAACCTTCTCGGCGATGGGGACCCCAGCTGTTTAATTTAACATTGATTTATTGCTTTTAAAAGTAAATTTACACACATGCCAACAGCACTCCGTTTTGTTTCCCCAGACCCAAAGATTTATTTTCTACTTAGCGCTTGTCTGACAAAACAATGTCCTTTAACTTTATTACACATCGATGAGGAAATCTGTCTTATTTTTGTTTGGATTTATTGCTCTGTTACTTGTGGAGACTTTTTGTAATCCAGAAAAGCTAAGGTCAGGAAAGAAATACAAAATGAAACCTAGGCACAGAAGCAAATACCAATAAAGGCATCAGCATGCATTGGCGGATGGCAGTGCACACGCAGCTCTGTTAAAATACATCTGGAGCCAGGAGTATAATTATAAAAAAAAAAAAAGAGGGCGGGGGGGAGATCAGTTTAATTTTGAATGTGCAGGTAGACTTGCCTCCCCGCCCCCCCCCCTCCTTTAGGAGAAGCTCTTCCTTCAAAGCACGTGAGCTCTGATATCTTTCCTGGCTCTTTGCAAAGACTGTCTGGAAATGTATCTATAATTATTGAAAGAAAAAAATATAGGGTTAGCTATACCATGCTGCCTCACCTCCGCGCAGTAAACTCCCAATTACCAAATCTATGTGATGGCAGAACTCAGGGGAATTAAGATGTACTTTGAAGCAGCCTTTACGGTACACTTCATCTACGTTTTGGTTTTCTTTAGTTCTCATTAAAGGGGCACTTTCTTCTTTTCACTGATATACTGTCATTGTGTCCTTCATTTCACTCTCTCTCTCTCTCTCTCTCTCTCTCTCTCTCTCTCTCTCTCTCTCAAAAAGAAGTTCTCACATCTTATCAGGAGGAGACAAAATAATAATAATAATACTTTTAAAAAACCCATGGTTTGGCTTTCTTTTTTTAAAGTGCAAATCTTTTTTTTTTATTTTAAAGCAGGGCTTATTCTTATTAACGAAAGGTCCTTTAATAACAGTGCGATTGGGGGGATATTAGGGGGCTATTTAGGAGGTAAAATTAGAGGAGCGCTCAGTGTTGGCCAATCTGCCCTTTTTTGTGTGCTCTGGGCTCGCTCTCCCGAACTGATTTCTCACAGAGGCATCTAATAATCACTTTAGAGATGTTCAAATGCGGACACTCGCTCTTTGCGAGGCAGAAGTGAAGATGTGACAGGTTTTGTTATCAGGAGGAGAGGGAGAGCTTTGTAAGATATTCCCTTTCTTCCCCCAGAAATACACCATCTCTCAATAAAGACCCCCTGTCTCCAAGCGTGACTACCCCTGCTGGCCGTGTCCACTTTCTGTCCGGTGCGGCCACATAAATCCCAACTCCATGTCACTTAACAGATTTTAATGATTTTTACCAACCCAGGCAGGATTTTTTTTTTCTTTAAGCAAATGGACTTTACTTCTCTCTCTGTCTCTCCCTCTCTCCCCCCATTCTGAAACCCCTTGTGGGCTCTGCCAGTCACCACCCAGATTCATCAAAAAGAAATAAACAAAAATAAAGGGGAAAGCTGCGAAACCTGGAAAATTCCCCTATTCACTTGGGCAGCGGATCCCCCACCCCCCAACCCCGTTTTGCCTTTGAGAAAAGGCCCTGTCACTCAGAAAGGGGCCAGTTCTTTAACCTCTGTCCCCTACACCCATAAGGCAGCCTCCTACCCCCCACCCGTACCCCAGAGGCCCTACCCCTTGGCCCCCACACCCACGTCTTTCCAGCCAAGGAACTGCAAAGAAGCTTTGGCTTCTTGAACCAGGAGACCAGGCACTCTCCAGCCAGGGCAATAGTAGGCCACAGAGGCGAACAGACAGGCAGGGCTGCCCTGCCTAAAACAGTAGAGGGTGAGTTTCTAGCTGGAGGAGCCTGTTTGATCAACTGTTGTCCACAGCTAGGGAGGGGAATGCCTCTGATAAGCCACCAGGACCAGTCCCCAGCCCGTCCGGGTGGAGACGGGCTCCCCTCTGGAGCTGACCAGAAGCGATACACATGTTATCCCCCAGCTCGTGCAATGGATATAATAGAGCCCAACGTCTGGACCAGGGAGCTGTGTCAGCGGAGACGCTCTTCCAAGTGACACACGCAAGGGTGTAATATAGGTCTGCGTGTATCGACACACACTGCCCACACACACCTAACAACTTCTGAAGGTGGGTTGTGTGCTACACAGACCTGCGTTTCACCTTTCATTCCTCACAAAGCCGGGCATTTCTTTGCAGTGGAGTAAATGCACTGATAAGAGAGTTTAGGAGACTTATTTGGGAGGAAATGGAGGGTCAGTTTTGGTCTAAGTGGAACATCTGCAAAACATTCAGACAGCTTATTCAGCAAAGAATCTAGCCATTTATTGTAGAAATAATAAAAGGCACTAATGATTATAGTTCCCACCCTATTCCCCCCAGAAGGGCAAAGCTTAATGAAATAATTCGAAGGTATGCCTCATTTCTTAATGGTGGAATTAAAACAGGGGGAAAAAACAAAGTAAAGAGCAAGCAAGAGGAGGAAGAAGGAGGAGAAAAAGAAACACATTCTACTCCACTTCCCAGTCTTGTGTGCTGAAGGGAATAGGATCCGTGTTGAGAAATGAGGTAAATAAAATGGAAGTGGGAATGCTATTAAACACAGCATACCATGCGAGGCCCGCGCATAGTTCCGCCTTGATATGCAATTAAATTACAGCAAATTCCTCTTTAAAGAATATCGTTTGGAATCCTTCTTTAAGATTCAAGGATGTCTGAGGTTAAGTAGCTTTTAAAACGTCAGTTCTAAATGGCTTATGCAATGAATAGCTACCTTTAAATCCTAAAACCATTATAAATATGCTATACATATGGATGCCAGTTTATCTCTACATATTTCTTTTTAAAATGAGGAAAGCATTCATAAAAAGCTACTTGGCACACTTTATTTTAGGAAAGCAGATGTTAATTTTTTCACGTATCATTTTATGACCAAGTACATGTGTAACATTGGAAAGCATCCAGAACGCCTCTATTATTTGCTAAATGACTGTTAGTCGAGGCAGACTATTCTCAGCATAGCCAAGGTATAGGTTATATCAATAAAATAAACATCTGTGATTTTAGTAGGAGAGGCAAAAAAAATTTTTTTTTAAGAGTTACTATAAAAGTGGAAAAAGCATTTGTGTAGGAAGAACACACCTGCACTAGAGTGAATTGGCTATTGCTTTATGCAAAGCAGGCTCTCTGTTGTGTACTCGAGATTATTTACTTTGTGTAAAATAAGGTTTAAAAACCCATGCTAAAATCTGATCCGCATTGTAGCTTTCTCCCCAACGTGATAACATTTATTGTGCGCTGTTTTAAATGCCCTGGGATGTATTCCAGGCAAGAGGTGTGGGGGTTTTTTTTCCCCCTTCAACAGCCCGATCTTTAGCGTGGAGGAATGTATTATTATATGCAGTTTCTCCCTCAAAGTGTTTGAGTCGGAGAATTCCCATAGAGAGCTGGGTTTTCTTTTTCCTCCCCCTCCCATTCCCAAAATATCTTTGAGAACCCGGGCTTGTTTGCACTGCGTTGTACGAGGACTGGAGCACATGAGAAATAAAACACACACCCGAGCATGGAGCCCTGGCGTAATAATTAACCATATGCAATATTTATTGTTCTGTAATGTTTGCTATCAGGAAGGCAAATGCAGTGAATTGAGGTTTAACAAATATAGTGTTATTGATCAAAAGCAATAAATAAATATGCATATGCATTATTTATATAGGCATACATGCATATATACACACACAGGACCAGCTCATTATTACATATTACAAACGCTGGCTCCACCGAAAAGCTCCAGTGACTGCTCCTTTTTTTTTTTTTCCCCCTTAGCACTGCCCTTTGCTAAGGTGCCAGGGAGGAGGTTTTTAACATAAAATGCTGCAAATATGAAAAATAGGTCACCAATAAAATTGGTCTCAGCATGGAGTGTAATTGTAACAAAATGCCGCTGCGTAAAATCGAGGAGCTAGCTGGCGGTGGTGGCAGAGTCGCAAACCATCTGGTGTGTATTAAAAGCAGTGCTGTAAATATTGCTGAAAACTAATGCATTATCAGCTTCTATAAGTGCACGGGGCCTGCAAGCTTTCCATATGTTGGAATATGTAGGGAAAGGAGGGAAAGGGGTCCTATCAAGCTGGGGCTCTGCAAGCAGGGGCTGGGCAGGCTCCTCGTGGAAATTCGTCCCACAAGAGAGAGAAGGAGAGAGGGAGGAAGAGGAAAGAAAGGAAAGAAAATAGAGAGGTAGGATCTGCCCCTTCGCAGGCTCCCCCCCCTCTCCCAGTGCAGAGGATAGGGTAGGCGCTGGTGACGTCACGGCACATCAGGGCAGGAGAGTCAATGTTACCGGGAGAAGCGGCTCATCTGTTTCCCATCACTTGGGAAGTTTTGCTTGGACTTTTTTTTTTTAAGTTGTTTTTGTTTACTACTTCTCCGCTCCGGGGCGGCGGGTTGTCCCCGCCGAGCCTGCTACCCGGCTCGTCCTGCGGGGCTCCGGCCCAGCCAGCCCCGGGTTGCCCCGTAGGACGCTCATAGGGCCGGCAGCGCGCGCACACGCACGAAACGAAGCGCCTCGGAGGAAGCCGGCCCCGGGCAGGCGCCACCAGCCCCTGGACTCCTGCAGGCGTGACGTTTCTTCAGCCCTGCCACTTCTCCTGCCCCGTTCTCCCACCCTGCCAGGGGTTTCCCTGCCTCCAGATGCACCTTCCCAGGCAGGCACCGGCTCCCCCAGCCCCTCTGGTCCAGCTTCGTGCCATTGTTCTCCCTCGCAAGAAAACTTCGGCTGCAAATTCACAGCAAGCCCCTTCCCCCCAGTCTCCCTCTCTGCACTGAGGTCACTTACTCTTTCTCGCCGTTGGCCTGTAGTTCCTTAATCTCGCCTCGTCCTTCTCTTCTGGTCTTCAGGCTGTGCTGTGAGAGCCTTGTGTTGATAAACCTGCTGTTAATGACAGCCCAAGTGCAATCAGAAAAGAAATAAAACTCTTACTTTTTTTCCCCCAAGCTGCATTCCCCTCTGACCGCTGCCTCCTTTAATTATGGAAGCTATATTTCTTCTTTGGGAGTCATTCGTGGGGTTTTTTGGGGGGGCTTTAGGTGGAAAGGCGTTTCTGCTGAGTTATTTTTGAGCAGGGACCAGTGCCCCATATGCAGAGGCTTTGAGTGAAGTGCAGATTGAGACATATCGGGTTCCCTATAAAAGGATCATTTCATGTGGGAGGTTGGACACAAAGTTTGGACTCGTGACTGGCATTCCTGAGAGACATGCATATTTTAAAACAACAAAGCAAGCTCGAAACAAGGCTTAGAGGAGGAAAAAAAAAAAAAAAAAAAAACTTGGAAAGAAGTTACTAAGTGACAAACATCTGTCAACATGGACTAATTTGTACGCTTTCTGGAAAAATACCTGACTAGTTTAATTTATAACTTCAGGGAGCAGTGTATAGTTTGCAGTAAGTTGTGTGCACTCTGCTTCTCAGAAACCTTGTTAGAAATGGATTTGAGCTCAACGCTGGAAGTTTAAAGAGCTTTCTGGCCTAGAGATGAAAGTCACAATTCCTCTTTTTTTCTGGCTCTTTGTGGAGAATTTTGTCACCGTTTGGAGAGGAGCGTTAATCGGGAAATAAGCAGGGGAAAAGACACAAAGCAAACACCGATGTAGAGATTTGCTCTTTTCTTTTTTTTTTTTCTTTCCTTTTTTTTTAAAGCAACCGGTAGTTTTCACCCTGTAGGGGGAAAAAAATGAAGCTCTTTTTGATATGCCCCATAAATCGTACGTAAGAGAGAAAAAAAACCTCATGATACGCGTATGTGTAACCACACCAAAGCTTCTTGCTACAGGTGACAAAGGAAAAGTAGCAGACCACTTTCACCATCACTGGTGCAGCTCTTTACACCGCCGCGATAGCACACGCACGGGCACGGGCATTATATGGAAGGGATAGAAGTTTGCACAACCCATTGGGAAACAACAGTGGGTAGGGCCTTGCCCATTTGTTTTTTAACATCTTGTCTCTTCTGGAACCAAGTGGAAGTTAGTTCACTGCGCAGAGCCCACGTATAAATCTGTTTCTCTTAGAGATTTGAAGACAAAAGGAGAGGAGGCCTAGTGGTGAGCTGGATATCTCTGTTAGTTGTCAGTGCAGGTCCATGGGCAGGGAGGGAATGCTAATGAGGCTTTGCAAAGCGGACTGAAAACTCTCTCTCTCTCTCTCTCACACACACACACGGTCTCTCCCCCTCTCCCTCCTATACCCACAGAGTGTGCTCTCAAACACTCGCATAGAATATCCTTGTCTGATTCTCACACACAGAATATCCCTCTCTGAGACACGCACAGCCTCTCTCCCCTGCACACACAGGATCTCTGTGTCTGCCTTGCAGACACCCTGAACCTCTGACTCTCTCATGGACTGTCTCTCCCTCCTCTCACAGCCCGGGGATCGATAGCTGACCCCACGGTTTGGCCAATGCTTTATTTATTTGGCCAGGCAATGATATTATCAGCCTTAAACGTTATATACAGCAAATGTCTTCCTAAATCAACACAATAGGATAGCTTACAGCAACCAGACTGATTTCCCTGAAAGTACTCCCCGCCACCCCACTTCTCTTTCCTTCTCCTTTTTTCTTTTCTTTTTTTTTTTTTTTTACAGGTGGGGTTATTTTATACTCTGTAGTTTTGGATTTGATCCATTGCTTTAAGCTTGATGGAGGACTCTGCAGACAAGGAGATGTATATACACTATTATACAGCCATCATTGAGATTACTAACAGTGATTCTCTTGTCAGCCAGACGGTCCTGCTTTGAAACACTACTCACATTATCCTGATTTTTCAAAATTGGGGTAAGAGTGTTTCAAAAAGATACAGTTTCCTACTGTCCTCTTTGTTAATTGTTCTCTTTAGTAGCAATTATATTTATAAACCGGTCTGGTACCTTTCACGTTGTGTCTTTGTGTTTCCAATGGAAACCACGTGTGTGTGTGTGTGGGGGGGGGGGGATGAGCCTTCCCCTGCTTCCCCAATCATACAGGCATTTAGATTTGAGTTACAATCATCACCAGGCCAGAAATAATAATTGGTGACACAGTCACCAAGGTCATACGTTTTACACCGTGCAACCTCACAGCAGCTCCGAGCAAGCTATTGTACTTGCAGCTGACAGGGCAAGAGACGGGGGCTTTTCTATGCCAGTCCTCTGTAATTTTGTTTTACAGGTGGTTACACCTTGCACCAGAGAAAATATCCTGCAGGAAGATGCCTGCAGTTTTTTTTTAACTCCAGTCATCCACCAGGCACCCAGAGACAGAGACGGAGACAGAGAGAGGAGAGAGGGCTGTAAGACTGAAGTCACCTTATCTTTGTGATCTCGACACTTCCCCCCTTGCTCTCCAGCCGGTTGGGGCTGGGATCGGAGGGGGAGCCCGAGATATTTAGGGGAGCATTTTACTCCAGATCCTTCAGTGAAAAAAAAAGGGAGTCGGAAAATGGATTCGCTGACAAGTAAGGATAATAAATGAGAGGCGCTTTCAGATAGATATCTCAGACGTGAAATTGCGCCCAGCTGGTTGTGTAAGCAAACAAATAGTTTCATGTTAGGGACTCTCGACTTGTGGTTTGATGAATAGAACACGACAGAGGTAAATGGCTCTTTAACTCATTTAGGAATAAAACTCTTTGGCTTCCGAAGTAAAAGACCTGGTGACGCCATGGATCCTGAGCAAGCACTTTAACAAGAGTTTTATGAGTTTCCACTTGTGTTCCCAAATCGCCCTCTCCCTGCCCCATCTCGCCCCCCTTTTCCCCCTCTCCCCCTCTGTGAAACCGTCTCATGTTAGGAGGAATCACCACCTCATTAATGCTGGGAAACCCGGCAGGTTTGCAAGGTGGCAGAACAACGTGCTGGCGACCAGGCAAGCAGTGGAGGAGAGCAACACGCTCCATATGTGTGTGCATATATATTCCCACCAAGCACCCTTGAACTGCTGCAGTGATATTCCTCCCCGGTCGCTCTGACCCGGATGGTGTAAAAACCACATCAAAGCCAATGGCAGCGAAGCGAAATAGGAAAGGGATCGCTGGGCATTTTTTTAAATGCATTGCTTAATTTTCTTGTTTCAGTCATTCTGTTTCCAAAATGGGGAGGAGGGCACTGGAAAGAAGCTGGGGTTGGGGAGGAGGAGGATTTCTAAAGAAAGCACCCGATTAGACAGGCTTAAGGATCGGGTCTGTGAAAACATTATTTCAAGGCTCAAAGCTAACTTCCAGAATAATCACAATGTTCCATGAAACCCGAGGAAGCAGAGCGCCAGGATCTGTAATAACCGTGTAACATGTCATTAGGGAACATTGTTTATGAATGCCTCTTCACTTGATCATTGGTGGTGTAGTTGGTGAAACAATATCTATCCATCCATCCATCCATCCATCCATTCCAGCAGGGCTGTTCCACCAGGAGGCGAATGTGCAGTCTTGCTACTAGCGGTTCCTTGGGGGAAACTTCCTGAGATCCCTTTTTGATTTATAACTGAGGCTTGTGTCTACATCTACAACAGTTTACATCTACTTCAAAGCAGCCAAAGTTCTCAGGCGCTCGGTGTGTTTGTGGGAAAGGGAAGACCTGACTTTCATATGTCAAAGGTAATTTTCTCATAAGGCAGAGGGAGTTTGGATTAAGCCCCTTTCCGTCTACTAAAATGTATTTTCGCTCGGTGTTTGGAGTCAGTCTCCTTTGCAATAACTAAAGTGGAGTTTACTTTTTCCTTTATTACTTTTACAGTAACGTAAAATCACCTGGAGCCGGAGGCGTCCGAGGAAACGCTTTGTATAATATCCATTATTTATCTCCCACTAAAAGAGCATCTCTGCATATAGGCGAACCTGCCTGTGCGACGCATTATTAAACCCGACCCTCTCAGTGGTGTGATGTGTGCAGTAAAAAGTGCCACTTACAAGGCTTTTCAAATCCCTGCTAATTTTAAGGGATGCCAGAGGGGCCGGGGCCATCCTTTTCTCCCTTGTAGGTGTTTCTAAACGATCTCTGCTCTGCTTTCGGCTCTGTTAGAAGGCGGCAGACTCAGGACTGCCAAAACTGGCCTCCTAGGTCAGCTGAGCCAGAGACTGAAATCTAGACAGGGAAAGGGTCAGATACGATTCTCTCCCACCTTTCCCTTCGGCCCGAAAACCATCTATTTAAAATAAACAAACAAATAAATAAATAAATCCTCCCCCCTACCCCCCAAAACCAGCAAGGTTTATTTGATCTCCCCGGGTAGGCAGAGATCCTGCCCTGACAGTCTACCAAGAAATCAGCTGTGGCTCAAGCACAAAGGAGGTGGACTCCAAATATTGATTTGATTGAATGGCAACACCCTAATTGGGGTGTGGGAGGAAGCAAGCGAGTCAGTGGGAAGCTAAAAGGTATGGCCAGGTCACTATATTGCAATGAGTAAACCTGTGCATTGCCCAAGTCTGTGCCCTATAGTGTCTGAGTTCTGACAAACTTTTTAATGAGCACACCCTGTGACTGCAGAGGGAAAAAGCAAACACCTGCGCCGCAGACAGGCCCTGGCAGAGTCATTTTTGCAGCCAGCAGAGCAAACCCCAACTTGTATTTGACCCAAGCGGGGACACCATCAAAGCACTCGCTTCCACTGCAAAGGCGGGGAGGAAATGCAGCAGTCGGGTCAAGGAAGGAGTCTGAGGCTAAGCAAGGCAACAAGGCAGGAGAAATGTAACTAGAGGTGGTTTCCAAACAGCATATTGTACGTAAGAACCAGCTGATTGAGGGACCCTGGCCCTTCTCCACATTAACATTGCAGCACATACTGGGCGACCAGAGACAAGATGAGACAATGTATCTTTAGCAAATACGGCAGGGCCAAGAGCCCGGAGGGTGGCCAAGGGACATCTCCCCGCACACAACAGATACTGGAGAGTGAACACTGCAGCACACAACACCGTATATAAGCAAAGTTTAATAAGGGAACGAAACACTTCTTGCTAGGCACATACATGGAAATCAGTGCAGCTAGCACACCGCCTGCACCCCTGCGCGGTTCTTGGCAATCGCTGGGTTATCATTATTCATAAATAGGAAAATTAATTGAAAAATACGTTTCTGACCTACGAAAAAGTTTCTCTGTTTTCATCAGTGGGATCACACTGTAATGAATATATTTACATCTCATTGGAAGGAAGCGAGATCTCCTCGCTCAGAGCCACGCTGTATCCTCTCCCCACATCCCCATCCCCATCCCACCCCACACCCATCCCATCAAAACAATGCTGAAGGATCACTCCAGTCTCTCCAAGTGCTGAGTGGCCGAGTTCAAGCTCTGCTTTCCCTTGTCTCTCTGTAGAGAGCACGGCTGGTCCACCCTCTCTGCCTGGGGAAGCCGACCTGGAGGAGGAACAAAGCTGTCGCCTACAGAGCACCATGTGAGTTGGGGAGGGAGGGGAGGGGAGGGGAGGGGGGGAGGGGGTTGTGTCTGATTTCCACCCTGGCGTCCCAGGTTTGAAATAATCAGGCCCAGAGCTGCTCCCAGGAAGACAGCTCGGGTCTCCATATTGAAATTGGCTCTACCCCCATAGAATATCTGCCCGCGCTGTTGATTATCCAGCTATAAGTGCCTACTGTATAGAGCTGCTCTCGCCTCGGATCGGCTGCGCCTGGAATATTAAAAACCCCAAGCGGGTTGGATTGAAGGATCTTGTTAATGCAAAAAAAAAAAAAAAAAAAGAGAAAAAAAAAAAGAGGAAAAAAAAAAACAAACCAGGGGAGCATGGACAGCAAATTAAAAGAAAAACATTGCCAATGACTCCACAAATTGAAAATCCTGCCTCATCCGGGTTTGTTTGGAGGGCGCGGAGGATGGGGGGGGGGGGTGTGTGGAAATGTTATTTTTAAAGATCCAGCTTTATTAATACGTTAAGAAAGAGCTCCCTTGGCAGTATGTGTTCTTACAGCTCCGTCTCAGATCCTATAAAACATTAATGCACTGAAAGCTGTTACAGAGATCTGCACCACCAGCTAGAAGCATTGTGAAGCCTTTACCTTCAAAGGAGCTCCATTATGGAAACGATTTTTAAATTAAAAAGGAGAACGGGGGGAAAAAAAAAACAGGGCTTTTGCACACTTCTCCCATCCTCGCTTTCTAGAGGCCACAGCCCGTGGACCCAGCTAGGATGTGTGCCCGCGTCCCTAATAGACTACACGTGTGGATGTGTGGGATACACACGCGCACACACACTCATACACCACCCAACGAGTAAACCTCCGCTTAGATTTCTATATTAATGGGTTGGGAATATCCTTTACACTTAGTGACTGGAGGAAAGAAAAACAATAATACCGATCCTTTCAGCAGATAGCAAATGCAGCGCAGAATCAGAACACACACTGGTGGGTCTTTTGAGTCCTTGGGTAATAATAATAATAATAATAATAATAATAATAATAATAATAAACACCCACCAAGCCTGTAACAAACGAATAATGACTACAGTCTGCCTTATATTGTACACCTCCGCACAGTGATGGTAGAATACAGTGACTCCAATCCTTGCCATTGAATTCTAGAAGGAAACAGCAATGGGGAAACTTAGCAGAAACTTCAACTTGACAAGAAGGGTGTTTCAAAATGTGTAGAACGGTATATACGCACATCGCGTTAGGAAAAGGCTACTATACAATCTCAGAGAAACTCATTCCTCTCTGGCATTGAACTGCTTGTGTTTCCACTTGTCTCTTATAAAAGCCTTGATATCTCCGCTCTCAACTGGCACAATCAAGTCAATTCTGGACCATTTATACAACTCTTTGATCCTTTGATTAAAAAAAAAAATCCAACTTCTCCCATTTAAATGCTAGCGGAAGTTAAAGGGTAGGGAGCATATATATTTTTATCAGTTCTGTTTGGCATGTTCCAAGCAACAAGACTCATGGGTGGTGGGCTGGGGTTTTTTTTTGCTAAATTCTTTTATTTTTGTTTAAATTCTCACTTCAATTTTAATTCTTGAAGAACAGCTTCGACAACATATATCGCACTCATTATAAGAAGCAAAGGGTTATATCAAAAATTATTAGTATAGAATCACAGGAAACCTGGTTTGGAACCAGAAAAAAATACAAAACAGATATAGATACATAGACACAGGACATTTTTTTTAATAATTATTTGGAAAATGTTATTTTCCCCTAATTCTTGTTTCTTGTTTTTTCCTTTATGCGCATACGATGTTTTAAGTTTTACAAAAAAAAAAAAAAAAGAAAATAAAGACTAATATTTTACAAAATGAATAACAATGTTCGTGGTAAGTGTTTGTGTGTTTGTTTTTTTGTGGGTTTTTTTTTTGTTTTGTCTTTTTTCTACACAAGATTCAGTTCAACTTCAGTGTTTGTTTCTGTACAGAATATATCCACATCAGTCCACAATAAATCCTGGAAGATCCATTATTCTCCTTCTGGCTTGATTAAAATCCCCTCGGTCCTTTTAGTTATTTATGTTTATTCTTATGTCTGTCCCCAACATTTTCCACAGACACCAGGTCCTTCCTGTTCCTTTCACCCAGGGTGACAGAGCTGATCCTACGCAAGTCTTTATGCATGTATTTTTTTGTTCATTGTCTCTCTCTCTCTCTCTGTTTTGTTTTTTTTTTTTTGTGTCCTCTGTTCCCCCCTCTCTGCACCCCGACTGCTCGCGGGTCGTGTGTTCCTGTGGGTGCTGGTCCTCAGGGTCCCTATGGGGGTGGAGGCCGGGCTCTAGGAACACTGGATGGACATGTAAGGCCAGTTGAAGCTGCTCCCAGACAGTAACATATCTCTGATGAGGGTTTCAATGGGGGTTTTACCTACCAAGCGGACGAAGAAGAGCTGCTCGATGACTGACGACGAGACGGTGCGCAGGGAAGGCAGCCGCAGGAGCAGCTTCCCGAAGCGGCTAGGCTGGTTGGGGTACTGGCTCCGCACGTACTCCTCCAGGGCGCACTGAGATTTCTCCTGCAGGCTCTCGATGTGGGCAGCATCTGACAGGCCACAGGCATCTGCCCGGGCGGCCACACGCCGGGGAAGGAGACAAGGGGGGCAAAGAGTTAGTGACACAATGAGCAAACCCCCTTCGCGGGGCTGAGCTGCACCTCCCCATGGCCCCTGCCCACCCCCCGGCAGGCAGCAGCCCGGCGATCGCCTGCTCCCAGGCAGAGAGAGACGCACGCAAACCTCCCTTTGTGCTTCCTCCTTCACCTTGGAAATAAATAATGTAAAACGGGCTGGGTTAGAGGGGGAGATCTAAGCAATCCAGCCGAGCTGCGGCAACCTGTCCTCTGCCAGGAGTGCAGCGGGCTTTGGAGGAGAGGGAGGGGGGTGGGTGGGGAGGAGGAGCAGGGTTATTGTGTTTATGAGCGGATTTATTTTGTTTTACTGCCGCGCCTTGTCCCAGGAATACAACTCAAATGCAGAGCCAGGAGAGCCATCCATCGCATCTCTCCGACCCGCCACAGCATCCGCGCCGCCCCAAAGAAACGCAGCAGGACACACGCGTGCGTGTGCGTCTGTATATCTCTCTCGACACGGATACATAGATCTATCTAGCTATATATCCAGATAGATATACCTATATCTAGCTATACACACACACACACACACACACACACACGAATTTGTTGACACGCCTGGAAATTAGATCAAGCCAAAAATGCTGCAGGGTTTGGAGCCGCCTGAGCTGTGCAATCGCCAAAAAAGACCAAAAGAAAAAGAAAGAAAGAGATAAAAAGGAGGGTGTGCTCCTATCTGTGCCTTACATCAAGTAATTGAAAATTGGTCACATCTTGGTAAACTGTATAATAATCTAGGGGAATATGGCTCGGCTACTCCAGGCTGTGCTAAGCAGACATCTGCAGCTATCAGACACAAAGCTGGAAAGGGCTGCGGTGCCTGAGCATTGCCTAAATGTAGCCAGGAATATATCCTCCCTGGATGTGTGCATTTCAGATATATAGCCAGAAATATATCCTTCGTAGCCTGCAGAGTGCTGCGATCTAGGCAACTGCATAATAATCTGAGAGCATAAACTGGAAGCTTCCTTCTCTGAGACGCACATACATATACATAGATACCTATAAAAATTCCAAGACAGAGGATTACTGTGTATAAACTGATTAGTGAGAGACTTCCTCGGGAAACCACCGGCAGTGAAATGTAGTGGATTTGCCTTTATGGCTCAAATACCCACATTGTTTCATATATTAATAATAAATATTTAAAAAAACATAAGGATCACAGGCGAGCAGGGAGCTAGCAGTGCGGTTTAATATAGATCAAAGCCAGACTTTGCTAATATATAGATCTGTATATGAATGAATGCATGTTAATGGCCCCAAAAGGACGTTACAAAATTGTGAATGTAAAATTATGACCCTGGAAAGACACAACAAATTATTCAAAGCAGAAATCTGTGGCGACTGCATTTTTGAAGTTTATGTCTTTCTATTTCAAGAACTGGGTTTACAAAGATTTTTGAACACCTTCATCTACAATGCGATGGCCTCGAGCAAAAAGACAAATAAAACAAGCTATAATTCAGAAACTTCTGAGGGGGAAAAAAAAACCTTTGACCTGAGCTGCGGACTAGGCATCCCTCAGATATACAATTACCCTAGCCAGACTGTTTTGCTAATCCATACTGTACCTTTAATGCAGTGATATTTTGCAACATCTAAAGCACCAGGTTGGAATATAGATACTCATCAAAAGCACGGGCCTGTTCTTGTTTGCAATATATATCAAAACCACAGGCTTGTTCATATGTTGATTGCCACAAATCACACTCCATATTTACATATATCTTGCTATTTTACATGCATTATCTGCCCATTATGCACTGGGATCCTATTCAACTTCCAAACAATGCAATATGAAAGGGTCCTAGTGACACACTCACGGAATTTTTTAGGCTCCCTATGTCATACCCTTAAGGTTAGTAAAACATTTATCAGATATTTCCGTGAAATGCCCTACACTGCGACGTCCCTGGACCATCAAGGGAAGGAAGTTACCAGATAGAGGAGAAAAAAGGAAGAATACGGCTTGGGGTTTGCAATAGACATAGAAACACTCATGATTTTCTAATGCAGTTAATATTTCCTGCCGCTTAATTATGGGAACTGCCCCTGGCATCTGGGTTCCTCTGGATTTTCTGAAAGTCCCCCCTCCCCACCTAATTCCTCACTTAAAAACAGGATGTAAAAATAATAAAGGGAAAAAAAGGCTCGATTCGGGGCTGGAGGCCAGAGAGCTGAAGTCCACGTAAGAAATCACGCGCTACATATTTGCCACACGTGAATTATATCTCAGCCTAGGAAGGGAGGGCTGATGTGGAATGTCTGTGTGTCTCCCTTTTTATATAGCAGTGTGTCAATAAGGGAAAGCTCAATATTTCTTCCTGCAGTCTATGGAAAAGAAATTATGTAAATAAATAACCATTACTGTGCAGCACACACCAGCCTGATCCTTTGTGGTACAGGGAATGTATTTCATGTTACGCATTCGGAAGAGTTTAGTGTTCAGAAAATATAGGTGTAATCAGCTGGCATATAACTAGAAATCAAAGTTCTTATTGCGCTGCAAATAGATTTATTGGATTTATGTTATCTAGCTGGACCCCTCCCTGGGAACTTTTATTTACTGAAATAAAAGGTGTGTACATGAATAGAGCTGGGGGGGCGGGGGGAGAAGGGTGGGAGAGGAGTTTTGGGTCACGACCCAAGCCCTTGGAAAATGGCCAGAATTTTACGGATTAAATATACTATCCGGAGCTCAAATGTAAAAACCACAAGAGGAGAAGTCCACGCCAGCCTATTCCGTCCGTAAACTGCATTGCACAATGTGCCTAAAAATGTCTTTCCCATCAGTCAAAGTTTGCTTCAAAGTTGGATGACTTGGAGAAAGGCTTCCCTTGAATTCCCCTCTGGCGAGCAATCAAAACAAGTTTAGCCCAAAGTGGAAATATGTGCATGGGGGTGTGAGGAGAAGGTAAATTGCTCTTGACAGCTGTATTTCCAGCCTCTGATATGCCCCCATGCACTTCTCCTCCAAAATAATATTATCCTTCCCTTCCTACAGCCCATTCATGGTTTGGGCCAGTTGCTGGAGCCAGCCCCTCCTTGATACACTTTCAACTTTTACTTTGGGGAAGAAACAGATCCTATAAAACCCGAGCTCCAGTCCTAGCTGAGGTCCAGCATTTAAGAAAAAGGAAGAAAAATAAATAAGGGAGAAAAAGCCACTTTGGGGCAAATGCCTTCGGGGGGCCTCCGCCATGCGAGAGCACTAAATATCACACCAGTTCCCTCTCGATTTAAACACAATCTTTTAAAGTTGCCTTTAAACCAAGGCAGGGTGGCCGCGATTGGCCGATGTATTGATGAACGCCCTGAAATGAATGGACAAGGCAAGGTCTGTAAGTCTGCAGGCAGACTCTGGAGTTAAATCAGGCTGATAAATGCTGCCAAGTCTCTTTGTCACTTTTGAAAAACATGTTTCCATCAAGAAGACTTATTAAGATAAAATGCATTAAAATGTCGAGCTGGCTATTCAGTAAATCTTCCATTTGTTTTAAGATCTGCACTTTATCCCTTGCAAAGAAATATTCCCTCCAACACGACAAGACTGCATTTGCACTGAAACTAAAAGGGGGCAGTCAAAGTACACGTCTCTGACCACCCTGCATACAAATTAGATCCTCCTGTCTAAATAAATTATCTGATGTTCAAATCGATATTAATACTACATTTGCTACATTACAATATTGTGCAAATTTAAGAGTCATTTTAATACAATGTAAATACTATTTTTCATGCATGAAAGGCAACAAATATTGATGGATTATCAACTGCTTACTGTTAAACAAGGCCTTTGAACGATTTGCCATCTTTGCTCAAGAATGCTTTTAATTTTGCTTCGGCCTAGTTTTGGGTGAGATTTATTAGGAGGATTTATTTGTGGCCAAGCAGGTTTAAAAAGAAAAGCAAGAAGGAAGAAAGGAAGGCAGAAAGCTGGAGTAGATGGACCCCAGCCTAAATGTATTTACAGCCTATCTCTAGGTGATCCGGCAAGGCTTCTTCTCTGGCTTTGTTTCTATTTGCTGTGTTTCCTGCATATTGTTCCCCTTTGATGTTTATATATTTCTCTCGCGCAGGTTACAATAATAAAAGATGCATTATATTCTTATAGGCTACAACCGGAGCACTTCAAAGGCGATGCTAATGCACTTCCCTGCTAGTTAATTTGAACCATCTATCATAAGAAAAATTGTTAACATGCATGCACGCATGTTTCCACCGCCTACACTTAATTTAATATTTTTTTTCCCAGGCAATCTGTTAAAATTCCAATATTTGTGCGGCTGTGCAGAGTGGGGAGCTCTCTCTCTCTCTCTCTCTCTCTCTCTCTCTCTCTCTGTCTCTCCCCAGTCTCCTCCCTGCCCCCTTAGACTTTCTGCCTCTCTCTCCCTCTGTTTTTTCTCCCCTTTGGCTTCCTTTTTTTTTTGTGGTAGATCGAATCCATTTTTTACGATGCTCAATAACCTCAGCCGCTGCCAACGCGAATGCTTTCCGATCAGGGGAAATGAGGCCTCACTAAAGCAGGCTTATTTATGATTGATCTGTGCTTGCCACCCCCCCCCCGCTTTTTGCTCCAAGCATCTCAGGCAGGGAAAGGGCCCCAAGAAAGCCACACCAGCCCCCCGACCTCCCCCCTGGTAGCCCCATCTCCGCCGAACAGGCTCACCTGATGTGAAGAGGACGATGGCTTTGAGGCAGCTGTACTCCGCCGAGTCGACGTGCAGGGCCTTGAGCTTCTCCACCTGCTCCTGGAAGATGCGGATGTGGTCCATGAAGGCCACCACCCGGTCGGCGGACATGGGCGAGGCGTGCAGGCCGGCGGCGGCTAGCAGAGGGGCGACGTGCAGGGGCATGGAGCACTGCGCCGCGTTGAGCACGAAGAGCTCGCTCCAAGTGAGCCGCAGCAAGGCCACCTGGTCGGTGATCTGCAGGTCGGGGAAGAAGGGGATGTTGCGGGCCCATTCGACGGCGCTGAAGAGCAGGCGGGCGGCCAGCTCGCAGATGTTCTCGATGCCCATGATGTTGTTGGGCTGCATGCACTGGCTGCCGTAGCGGGAGGTGGGGTAGGGCTCGGCCCGCAGCAGCAGGGAGATGTATCCCGACAGATAGCAGTGCCCGTTCAGAGGGTCCCCGTTGGTCAGCGCGTACTGGCCTGGGTTGGGCTGGGTTGGAGGCATCCTTCCTCGCTGAACCGCTGACAAAAAGAAGGAGAAAGGGAGAGGAAATGTGCATCCAGGACGCTTGCAAACATCGCCTCCCAGACAATGCCCCCCGCACGCAGCCAGCCCCAGCTCCGCAACAAGCCGCCGAGAGACACAGCCAGCTGCAGCCCCTTCCCACAGCCCCCGCAGGCAGCGCGACCCCGCAGCAGCCAAGGCGAAACAGAAAGAAAACGCTTTTAAAAAAAAGGAAAAGGGGAAAAAATCAAATAAAAAGGAGACGAAAAGAAAAGAGCCAAGGCAACGAGACAACCTGACCCGCCCCACCACCACCCATCCCCGCCTGCCACAAAAGCAAAGCACCCAACACAATCCCAAATCAAAGGAAGGCTCCGGGTTGCACCGAGCTGGGGTTCAAATCACAGCCAGCTGTTTAAAAATATAGCCGAGCTTGAAATAAGATATAGAGAGAAAGACAAGAGAGCTGGATCCCAGTCGAATGTCCTGGTAGCGGCTAGATTTCCAAGTCAACTGCTGCTAGGATTTTGGTTTAAATTACAAAAAAAAATTAAATGTGCTCAGAGTCTTCAACCCCTCCACCCCCCAGAATTGTCTTGAAAACTGGTACAGGTCGCAACCCCCAGCTATATCCCCTTCTAACTTTTTATTGCCTCCCTCCCCCAGCCCAGCGAAGTTCTCCCTGCTAAAAAGGAACAGAAAGATTAAATATTTTTAAAAGGGAGAGGGGAGGGGGGAGGGGGTGAAAAAGAAAAAGGAAAAGAAAGGGTCTGAGACTTACAGTAGCCAAACATGAGTGGAAAAAGGGGAGATGCTTTAATTAATATCTTTGCTACGCTGGTGCAACTGCAAAAGCCTGCAGACAGCTTTGCACAGTGAATGCACAAGCTTGCAACTGCAAAAACACTGGATTCATTAACCATCTCCATACAAAACGTAAGCATGCTTTGAGTTCCTAAAGCTGACCAAAGTTTTTTTTTTTTTTTTTTTTGAGTGTGGGTATGTTTTACTTCATCAGTGCCAGCGTTGGAGACTGCATGCCATGTAAACAAAGGTAACTTCAAGGTTAGATACGGCTACTGAGCTTTATTTCTCTCTCACACACAGACATAATCCATCTTCCCCCCTAAACAGCGTGTAATATTCTCTGAACTTTATCTTTAATTGCAATTGCGAGGACCCCCCCCCCCCCTCCACTCCGAGCCAGTCCTCCCAATCTGCCCAGCGGATCCCCTCCTCCCCCCACTTTTTTCTAGTTGGAAACTTGGCAGTTATTTTTTCAATTAAATGAAAACACAATTCCAAGTTTGCTTTTTTTCCCAGACGCCTGCAAACTGCTCCCTGAAGCTACAAATGAAGTCGTCATATTTGCGAGCTTTCAGCTCTGAAGGAACTCCACGTCTTTTCTTGTGGCATATAAAATATCATTTGAAAACCAATTAAAGAAGTAGTAATCCCCCACGCCACAAAATTGAGGGTTTCGCTCCTTTTGACTGCAAGACATCTTTAACGATAGTCACCGGATAAACTTTAACTGGGAACCGCTAAATTGATGGGGGGGGGGGGGATAAAATAAAAATAAAAGAGAGACAGATCTGGCTAGAGGAAAATGATCTCTATTACCAGCAAACATCAACAACTCGCCTGAAAAAATAGCATTGGAAATGGAGGGGAGCTCACGCCAGATGCAGCTTATGTATTATGCTAAAATCAGAAGGATCAGTAAATATGTTAGAAATTGTCATTTGTATGCAGTATTTAAGGAGAGGGTGGAGTTTGATGGAGAAATAAAACGAGCAGCATGCTGGAGGATGACAGAGCTAGGAAAGCACGGTTCAGTCACAAACTTTCCTTTGAAAGCATGGAGTGAAAACAAGGCCAGATCTTGCAAGGAGCAGACTCCAACACAGTGGAAAGCACAAGGAAGCAGAGACACAGTAGCACATCCCCCCTCCCCTGTGTGGGGCTCCCCCCCCCCCGCCTTTCTTTCCTACTTACACGTCTTTCATCTTTCTTTCAGGAAAGATGATGCTGGAAATGGATCTACTGCGAAGTGTGGTGGTGGGGGGTTTAAAATTGTAACTAACAGGGGGAGAGGGTGGGGAAATGAATGGAAACACAGCTCGCAGAGAGGGATGCCCCCCCCCCTCCCCAGCCTCATGCCAACAATAGACCAAATCCCATCCGGAGAGCAGCGATCCCGGAGAAATAATACATATTTAGTGAGTGATCGTAATAATAAATTCTCATCACAATGAGGAGGGAAGGGAAGCATGTGGCGGTGGAGGGGGTTGGGGGGGAGAGGAGGAGGAGGAGGAGGAGGAGGGCAGCAGCACAAACCCAAAGCCTGGGTGCAAAGCTTGGAGCTGGGCTGCAGGTCTAGAGACACGAGAGATCTAGAGAGAGCGAGAGTAGAATAGGGAAGAAATATTCACCTTCCCGCCTCATGCCCACTTTGAGACACTTCTTGAGGCGGCAGTACTGGCACTGGTTGCGGTGGTGCTGGTCGATGGGACAGTTCCTGTTGGCCCGACATGTGTAAGTTAAGTTCCTGCGGACGCTCCTCTTGAAGAAACTTTTGCAGCCCTCGCAGGTGAATTGCCCGTAGTGTTTGCCGCTGGATTTGTCCCCGCAAACCACGCACTCGATGTGCTGCTGGCTCTGGCCCGAGCCCTGCTGGCCCTGGCCCTTGTCCCCGGCCGTGCCCGGGGTGGACGGGGGGCCGGGCTGGCTGGGGGTCTGGGGGGTGTGCGGGGCCGCGGAGGCCGCTTGCTGCTGCTGCTGCTCCCGGGCCGGCTGAGCTGCAGGGTTGGGGCCGCTCGGGTTGCCCCCGGCCACGTCTTCCTGCGGATCTCGCCAGCTGCTAACTACCATTGCCATATCTCGGGCCCAAAAAGTGCTGGGGAGCGGAGCTTCTCGCCGAGGGCTGCCTGGGAGAGGAGGGGGGAGGGGGGAGGTGGGTGGCTCGGGTTTGGGGGAGAGACGAGAGAGAAGCAATCGTGGCTGCGGCTGCCTCTGCTCCAGCGCCTGCTGCTGCTGCTCCTGCTGCTCCTGCTGCCCTTGTGCTGCTGCTGCTGCTGTTTCTTGGGGCTGGAGCCGGCGCTGCCGTTTTCTTGATTTTTGCAGCCCCCCTCCTCTGGCTCTCCCTCTCTCTCCCTCTCTCTCTGCCTGGGTTTTGCGGGGGGAGGGGGGAAAAGCAGGGCTTCTGGGGGTCCCCCCCTCTTTTCCCTGGCAATAGCTAGAAAGCGAGACCGAGATTTGCTCCTTTCCCCCCCCCCTCCACTTTCAAGTTGCAAAATCAGACACGGCAAACCAGGCGGCTAGGAGAGGCATTCAGGAGAGTCACACTGGGGAGGTAATCGCCGGACACACACACACAGAGCACGCACCAGCCACACACAGTCCGAGCGCTAGGAGTGCAAAGGATGTGCAGACATAGAGGAAGCAGGAGGAGGAGGAGGAGGAGAAGGAGGAGGAGGAGGTCGGGCTGCCGCCGCCGCCGCCGCTCGCTGCTCGCTGCCGGGGCCCGGCCGGTCCTGGTGCCGCTGGAGCTCCCCCCCGCTGCCGCCGCCGCTGCCGGCGCTTTTGGGGGCGCGGGGCTGGGAGAGAGGAGAAAGCTCCTGGCGATCAAGGGATGAGAGTGTCCGGGGGCCAGGTCCAGGGCACAACGCAGTCAGCCATTCAGGAAACCAGTCTTGGGAAGCGCGAGCGAGGAGGGCTCGGAGATTAGACAGTTTGATTTTGTGTTGTTGTTGCTGCTCTTGTGGCCGGTCGTTTCTCTCCCTCTCTGGGTCTTTTCGGAAAAGACGAAGAATGACACAAAAAGCACTGGAGGTGACTAATTCGCAGAGGAGCCGGATTCACGGCGAAGAGTCGAGCAAAAAAAAAAAAAAAAAGAAGCAGCTGAATAATAATGACACCCGCAGAAAAAAGAGAGATCCAAAGTAGGTCGAATAAATAAATCCTCTTCTTTTTCCTCTTTCTCGTCCCTTCCTTCTGCTCCGCTCACAACACCCGGTGCCGGTTCCCAAAGCCACTGGAGATCGCCCCCCCCCCAAAAGGTTCTTGTTTGATTAAATAAGAATAAGAATCATTAAAAAAAAAAAGTATTTCAGAGACAAAAACTCATCAGGCAGAAGCAAAACCCACCCCCGAAATAAAAAAAAATAGACAATAATGGTAAAAAAGAAAAGAAAAGAATAATAATACTGGCATGAAGAGGTGAACGCGTTCTCTCTCTCTCTCTCTGGGATTTTTTTCCCCCCCTGTCTCTCTCTCTTTTTTTTTTTTTTTTAGTTTCACCTCTCTTCTGCAGGAATGAAGCGAAAGACACTGGGAGGAAGGGTGGAAAAAAGAAGAAAAGGAAGGAGAAGAGGGAGAAGAGGGAGAGGAAGAAAAAAACAACTAATAGAATATGCAAGAAAGGAGGGAGAGAGAGAGAGAGAGAGAGAGAGAGAGAGAGAGGAAGAGAGAGAGGGGGAGAGAGAGAGAGAGAGAGAGACCCAAAAAATGAATGCGTTTAAACGGGAAGCCTAGCAGAGCAATGTTTCCGAAAGGGGGATCTGCGCGAATGTCTGTATATAGTGAACTTTGACACTACTATTGAAACTGACACGTTTCTATGGAGATCGCTGCCTTATATGGAGCTCATGTCAAGGAGCCAAGAGAGGGGCTGCTGGCAACTGATAATCAAAGGCGACTGACTGGTCAGAGCCCTGAATTGGGGGGAGAGAAAATGGGAGGCTAAGGTTAGCCAAGCCTCCTTCACTCCATTGGTTAAGAGCCCCCCCCCCTTTTTTTTTTTTATTCTCTGCTACCTACTGCCTGGGATGGGGAGGGGAGGGGAGGGAGGGAGGGAGGGAGGGGGATTCTTCTGACAAGCACAATTTACATTGAGATCGCCCGGCGCTGCTATTTACTTTGAGACCTGATTAGTATGGGTCGCCTATGGTCACACACACGCACACCCCTCCGAAGGGGGTGCATTGCGATAGAGGGAAAGGGGAACAGAATTATTTTGGCTCAGTCTGAAAAGTTTGTGTGTGTGTGTGTGTGTGTGTGTGTGGAGGGGGTGTGTGTGGGGGGGGGTCACGATTTATTTATTTATTTATTTATTTATTACTTTTTCAGATGGGATGCCCGCGCCCGGCTCGCAGCGGGAGCCCCCGGCCCCGGGGCTCGCGGGTTGGCAAGGGGGGCAGGCAGGCGCCCGGGGCGGACAGACGTTACTTAGAGCGGGGTAGATCCTAGTCCAACTTTGCGGCTCGCTCCCATTCAGCGCCTTGGAGCCTCTCCCTCCTTTTCTAGTTGCCATGAGGATCCACCGCCCCCACCGGGATTCACTGGGTCCTGGAAGGGGATCAACCGCGCCCCCCCAAAGTCCCCCTCCTAGTACCACGCTCCCCCCGCTCCCAGCCTCCCCCATCCCCCCACTTGGCAGACTGAGGTTTTGTGGATGAGCCCCCCCCGCCTGCAGCGGCCCCTTGTCCTCCCCCCCCCCCCGCTCTTGGCACAGCCGGCGGCGCTCCAGCAATTATTCATAAAACAAAAGTAAGTTCCCGTTTTGTTGTCTGGGAAGATCAAGGCTGGCGGAGGAGAGTCCCAGCCGGAGCCGGAGCCGGAGCCGGAGCCGAAGCCGCATCCTTCCCGTGCGGGCTGGAGCGCGCGGGCTAGCCAAGCCGGGCCGGGCCGGGCCGGGCCGGGGGGGGGCAGGGAGCCAGGCTCCATGCCTCCCTCCTACCCGCCGCACTGCTGAATCGTGGATCCGGCTGCCATCTAGCGGACAGGAGCCCAGACGCGAGCTCCCCCTTCCTCCTCCAAGCACAAAGCCGGAGCTTTCTCCAGAGCAGCAGGAAGCCACCAAATCTTTTTTTACAGCTCTGCCCCCACTCCCTTATTTTTTTTAATAAAGCCACTGCACTGGGGAGGGGGGCGCAGACCCTGCTTTTTAATAATAACTCTACCAGCGTCTCTTCCTCCCCCCCTGCAGCCTCCTTGCCTGCACCCTCCCAGGGTGTGAGAGCTTTCCCATTCGCCTCGGGTCGAATGGCTGTGCCTGACAAAGAGGAAACCAACTGCAAGAAGTGCTCTTAGCTCCTCGAAAAGTTTCAAATCCGGGTGGCAGCCAAGCCACATCTGCGGGGGGAGGAGGGGGGATATTAACAGAAGTTGGATTATTCCCCCCCTCCCTCCGCGAAAGCTGCTTCTTTCACTTAAAAAAAGGAGAGAAAAGAAACCCCAACTTTGCTGTGCACTGCTACTGATTTGATTTCCCTGTCTAGTTCCCAAATATGACAGGAGGGGAAAGGGGGGGGGGGGTCCCGGCTCATTTCTAAGATCAGAATAAACGGGTTATTTTGTCCTGAAATAATGAAGAGATTTTCAATGAGTCCCCCTGGCCAAGCCGCCCCTATTGTATATTGCATTGATAAAAAGGATGTTATTGACTATGCAACAGTGGGCTCTTTTCCTCTCTCTCCCTCTTTCCAAATAAACTCTCGCTCCTGTCTCCTGGTCAGTGAGAAGGTGAAACGAATAAGATTAAATCAGACAAAAAAAGCAAGCCCTGTATGTATATCATCTAGATTTTACTCCCCAGACTGTGAAGAGACAGGGAGTAAAAGAGGCAGAGCAAGACACAGAGAGTGAGGGAGAGAGAGAGAGAGGCAGAGAGACAGAGAGAGCCTGGGAGAAGGTGGACGGACCCAGCAGCTTGCGCCCTGCTCCTCCTTGGAAAGGTTTCCTCGGAGCCTGGATCGCTGCAGTTGGCACCCAGAAACCCGGCCAAGCCAGGCTACCCCAGGCAAGTACTGCTTTCTCTATTCCGTGTTTCTAAGGGGGTTAACTTGTGTCTACATTGAGTTGGAAGCCCACTGTGATGCAGTTCCAGGCGAGCTGCACTTTGCAAGGATAACTTTTTTTCCTCCCCCCTCCTAACATCTAGCCTGCTTTTCCGAGCCTCTTTCAGCACTGCCTCCCGTTAGCCCTCTAGTTCAGGCATATTACAGCTGACGGCACGGTTAGAGAGGGAGATATTTATTGCCTCCAGTTTGTAAGTATTTTCTTAGAAGGCATTTTCACCGCAGATCCAGATCCGTGCGTGAGTATTTGTGTACTCGCGCACGCACCCGCACCTCGTTCAGACAACAGATGTGTGTTTACCTATGTGTGTCTGCGCCAATATCATAGACACAACTCAGGCACATGGATTTCTTCCACGTAATTACGGAATTGAACTTATACTTCTAATAATGATGCCTGGGAAGACGGGGAAGCATGCTAATGCTCTTGTCTTTCACCTGCTCTGTTATTTGATCACCTAATGAAAAGATCGATGGCAGCCTGTTTATCTGGGTGATAGTGTCAACAGATTAAAGGGACAGCAATCAGAGTCCTCTGCACTGAATACACTACAATCAGAAGAAAGCCCCAAACACCTCCAATTGGTCTATTTCAAAGGTAGATTTTTTTCCCCCACTGTGGTGGCGATGTTAGGGATGATATTCATTTGCTGAATGGCATGGGGGGGGGGGATGTGGGAAGCATCAGTTAAATAGGTATTTAAATAGCAGTTCCTTTAAGGAAGGCTGAAACCTGCGTGAGTGCTGTCTTTATCTCTGAAAGAAATCGCATCTTCTCCGAGCCGTGGGGAAGTGGAAGTCTGGGGGAAGAGGAAAGGGCTGAGTCAAGGGCACCCTAGCCATGCAAGTCAAGCAGCCGTCCAGGTCCAAACAAGGTTCAGTTGGCAAAAGGTATTTCCCTGTCCCGACAAATTACGAGAATCCTTAAAAATGATTTCAAGCTCAGGTTCCATTCGGGGAGCTTTTATTGTTATTTAACCTGCCCTGTGCCATGGATCTGACACGGCCAGAACAGCCCAGGAGAGCAGCAACGCAATTCAGGGGCTCTCTCCAGCTTCATTTCCTTTGGAGCAGCCTGTGTCCCTTAACCGAGCACAGGTTGGGATCGCGGAAGCTTTGCTGGGTTTTATTTGATTTCATTTCTGGGAAAGGCAAGCAGGAACTCCGACTCGCTCTCTCCCCTTCGCTTGTCCCTTCCGGAAAGAAATGTTCATCCTAGAGATCAGTGGGCATTTTGGCACAACTTTTAAAAAGCTATTTCAGGGGCATCGGTAGAGAACACAATTGACCGGGTTTGTGGGTTTTTTTTTAATAGCCTGGGTGCAGGAGAATGTAACAAAAAATAAGCTAGGGCTGAGTTCTGGAGACATCTTTATTCCGGAGATGTCTTAGGCATCTACTTCACCTGCTAAGCCTTGCAAAGAAATAAATGTACGCTCCCCTACATACATATCTGCCTCCTGGGGGGACAATTAAATACATATAACGCTATCGTGTTGCCCGACGTGAAAAGAGATTTCCTTTTACCTAGGGGTTGCATTTTCAAGCCCTGACCAAGCCCTGGTCTGACAAGGAAATGCACTGCGAAGGTAGAGCTAGAAAATTTCCTGGCATTTTGAAAACCCCTGTAGGAAGCGCAGAGCCCCCCCAGGGTGCCCCAGGGCCGGATTCCCGGAGCTACTCGGCCCACGAATCAATTAGTACCTCTCGAAAACTATTGACAGGCCATGTCTGCCATTGTCTGATATACGATCAGCCAGTTCATAGTCACGGTGACATTTCTTTTCCAGCATTTCCCGTACTTGGCCGCTTTGCAAATTTAATTATACTGTAAACATTTCTATTTCTCCCTCCTCTCCCAGGGCCAGGTTGCCCTTTGCTACAACCTTAGCCGGGCTCGGCTTCTGCTCGGCTTCCAGCTGGGCCGGGCCACTTGTAATAGCTGTGCCAGGCCAGGCCTTAACAATGAGGCGTGCCCAGCGAGGCCTCTTCTGCTATTAACAGTGTTGGGGCCTTTCCTCTCAGCCATGCCATGCACTTTTCTCCTGCTTTTATTTTTTTTTCTTAATTCTTTCTCCCCCCCACCCCCCAACCCCGTGCTGGCCGGATCTGAACGACAACCACGTTCTTTTAATAGCATCATAAAAAATATATTGCCTGGAGTTTGGGTTTATAAAGGGTAAACAATTGCTTGCTTTGAAGAGTAGTCTCCAGTGGATTATACTGCCCTTGCCATGCAGCTGGTGGCTTCCTAGCCCACTGCTGGTCACTTGTCACTTTTTTTTAGGAGGTAGTTGTTCACTTTCAGGCGAAGGGCACTTCTCTGGGAGGGTTTCCCTGCCTGCTCTGTTACGGATGCTAGTTTCTGCCTGGCTCTTTCAGCCCCGTTTCCTGTGTGTGCTCATTTGAGGATGCACAGACAGAATTTATTTCAAGCACTTATTCCTACTTCTAAAAAAAAAAAAAAATCACACTGGAGCAAAACAGTTACATTCCCAGTTCTCCCTTCAAATCGATGGCTGAATATTTCCCCAGTAACCCTGATGAGCTTTGTGACACATCTTAAAAAAATAAAATAAAACCCACCCATCCAGTGCAATTCCTTTTTGTACTTTGATAAATCACACTGGGCAAACAGGGCTTAGGAAAAGAGAAGACACACACGCACACCCAAAGCGTTACCCAGCCCTGACCAGAAAGATTTTTTTTAAATCACTTTTTAAAAGTTGAATCATTTAAAAGCAACCTCAGCGAGACTGGGGAAGTGTCCAGCAGACCTAACCCCGGGTTATCAAATACAGCTGCAAAAGCAACCATGCCCGAAACTTACTGAAGGGAGGTCAGTGGCTCTGATCTCGCAGCCCGTCTCTAACCCCCCCCTTCCCCCCGTAAAAGGTGCTCTCTCAGCTCCTCTCGTCCGGTTTGTGTTTCAATCAAGATTTGAAATAAGTTTTAGCCCCCCCCATTTCCCCTCTTGTGTCCCCTTAAATTATTTTAGATGGTAGCATAAAGGGGAATGACGGCAAAACACCTTCTAAAAAGACAATCTGCTGTCACTGCCATCCACCTTGCAGCCAACACTTATTGTAGCTTGTTTTTTTGTCATTTGTTAGCTATCAAAAGTTCTGGGCTTGATTGCCAACCTGGAAGCAGGGCACTGAGGCACAACTTTGTTCTCCCACTCTTGTCTGTCTCTCCATCTTCCCAGCCATAAAGAGATGCCTAAATACTGGAACCCTCCCCCCCCCCTTTTTTTTGTTTATTTTTAACGTATGTGCATGAAAATCAAGGGGGGAAAATCCCAAATCGGAGTTTTCTTGTCTCCCAGGATAAAGGAGCACGGCACTTCCCTAGCAAGTTACAGGAAAAGAAATTGATGACCTCTTGATGCAAATCAAACCTTCCTATATAAGGCAAACCTGGGAATCATTTTCAACACACTGGTGAATCCAGAACCAAATATTTACTTTCGGCACAAATAAAGCTGTGATGATCTAAGTGCTTGAAGCCAAAAGAAACAAATGTGTACAAAAGCCATTAACGCGAGGCTTTACATTGAAACACATCTGACTCTATTTTCAACCCAAGACTTCTGCTGGGGATGAATTTGGTGTTATTTATTATTCCCCCAAGTAAAATGGGATAGGCTTTTGATGAAAAAAGTTGACGTTTGAAAACGAGTTTGAAAGTTGCTAGATTGTCCTGACAATACAATCAACTCTACTATATAATCATTTCCCTTAATAGTTACCTGTCAAATCTCCCATTTCTTTTACTACGGGGATTAGTCCATCAGAAGTAGATTTGAGTTGGACTGCTCACCGACTAAAGACCGTTCCAAGATGTTTGAAGTATTTAATGTCACTTTCCTCCCTGCCTTTAAGATAAAATAGTGTAAAAGTGTTTTGCTCAGGAAATACAGCAGTGCTGCTGGTAACAACAGCAGTGATACAATCATATTTACCTCATCAGAAGGTTGATCTAAGTAATAAACCTCAGCATTTTCACTTAAACTGTCAGTAGTAAGATATGTTTATTACAGCGTGCTCTATCAGTGTGCAGTGGGAGGGTATGTGCTTTAGGTAAAGTTTAAATGAAATAGAATAAACATAACAAATCGCTCAAGCCCACCACATCCAGCTGGAAATAATTGTTATGTATTTTCCCATAGCAAGGATATTTTATTTACACATTTCTGGGCGTTCAGCGCAAGTATAGCCAGCGGTGGAGTTAATAAAGTATACAAAATTGCAGGATCCTACCAGACTGGGTTAGACTTATATGTTTTATTGTTAACCCCTTGCTCTGAATCTTCTGAAGCTGAAAGGGAAAAGGAAAGGGCTTTTGTCCGAGTTGATCCTTGGCTATTCTGGGGCTCAGGTTGGTGTGAAAGGGACGAGGAGGTCACTTGAAATCTCCTTTTATCTACTCCTATTTTCTCTCTGGATCAGCAGCTTTGAATAGTTACCATCTAATCGCTCGTAATGGAAAGAAACTCTGGGAGCAACGAAAATGCTTTTACTCCAGAACTGCAGATATGTCTGTGTGCATGTATATGGATGTATGCAGATCCCTGGCTACCAGTACGAATTCAGCCAGAGTACCCAGCAATAGGCACTGTATGTGGCTATTGCACGCTTACACGCTTACGCTTACACACACACACATACACACATGCTTAAGTTCAGGCGAAGGTTTAAACTGACCATTTCCAATTGGCAGGCGCCTCTTTTTTATTTCTGCAGGTATAGAGGCAGGGAGTTGGGAGCTGGGAAATCATCCTAACAAGGGTGCAGACTTCTCGTAGGAAATATTTCATACAATGCAGCCCCTTCCTATTTTTAAACTCGTCCTGACCCCGGCAGCAGAGCTCCTGTTCCCAGCCTGGTGACTCAGGCTCGGTGGTGGATGGCAAATAGCATGTAACCACAGTCACCAAGTCTTTTCAACCTCATTGCCAGACCACAGCTTTGTGCTGTTTAGATCCAGGGCGGATTTTGCCAGGGCGCTGACCACATCGGAAGCAGGCACCTCGACTAGAACAGGAGCCCTTTGTGGGGTTAAGCTTTTCTCCCATAAATATAGAGAGCTGTTTGCCTGCAGCTGGGCAGTCCACGCCGGGGGACTGGGATCAGAGTCCCCATAGTCAGTCTGACAGGCTGGTTGAAAAGGGAGGGAAGTTTGCTTTTTCTTTCTAAAGGTTATTTTTTTTTTCAATGCTGAAGGGAGGGGAAAAATCCTGGCGTCTGCTGTTCCTAGGTATAAAACAGCTTTGCTCCAGAAGCTGGGAAGCTTCCGATCTACCCCCAACAACCCGCCCTTGCCCTGCTCCCCATGGCTCAGATCTCCGCGGTGCTTTCTGTGCCCAGGATGCTAGAGCTGTGAATTCCTTTAAGTGAATACTTTGTTGCTAAGGCTACAAGTTCCCATCCCAACGCACAAATCTTTTACACGCCAGGACCAACTCAGCCCTGGTCAGGAGCCTTGACTTGAGAAACCTACTTCAAATTCCCTGGAGTGCCCCCCTGCTAACTACCTGCTAAAGTCTGCAGTTAAAATGAAGGGCTGAGCGAGCCCTCCCCCCCTCCAGTGATGCATTTTGCTGGGAGTTCTGGTGAATAGCAGGAAAGAGTAACCCAGTCCAATAAAGATTAAATTAAGTAGAAGAAACCCAGCCGGTATATATTTTGAAGCTCCGGTGGGGCGTCAAACCGATGTTTAACACATTTTTTCCACTCAGTGTGCACAAGTCCTGAACATGTAACGCCTCTTAATTTTTTTTCCATCGTCAGGAGGGAAAAACTTCTGACTGCTGTCTCGAAAAGCCTCTTCCCTTCCAAATTTCCCTAAAAACCCTCCCTCCGAGTCAAGAAGCAACCCCACTGTGTTGTCAAGTGAGTGGGAACTTTACGCCCCTGGGTGCTTTTTTGGTGCTGGGGCAGCTCTCGTGTCAATGAACAGAGCAACTTCTTTGCCTTGATTTCGAGCTGTGGGACAGGGCAAAAGGCACCCAGGTGTCCCCAAATGCAAGAGTTAAGAGCTGAAAAGAAATCAAAATTATTTTAGCAAGCTGCAGCCCCACCCCGCCCGCCCATTTGGGTAACCTGGCTACATTTCCTGAATGGCTGAGGAAATATTGTTTTAACAAACGGTCTCAGCATAGTGGACAAATGTTTATGAATCATTGAACCTCCCAGTACTGATAGAAAGAAAGGGACTGAAAGATGAGACCATACTTAAAAGAGAAAAAAATGAAGTCCCAGAGAGACTCAGCAGACATGAACTAAACGCTGGAAAAGTTAAGCGATATTTGGTAAACGTTTGTAAATGCAAATACAAATGAATAAATAAACCTCAAACCAGCTAGTTTGGGTGTAGTAGTTTAGCAGGACTAATTGCAGACAATGGAGCTGAAATGACTTTCCCAATTAGCTGCTGGTTGGAGTTTAGTTGGAGGAACTGTCAGCTCTAGCGATGGGTAATTGCTTTATTGCTCACAAAACTATCATCTATTTAGAACATATGTGCTAATTACTCTGGATGGGCGTCGGAAAAGAGCCCATAAATCTATTAGCACTTTAAAAAGTCTATGGTGCTTGTAAGCATCCAAACTCCCTTCCATGTTTTGTTAAGGGCAGGCTTCCGTGATGGGAGATCGTCTTCATCAAATCCCCCTGTGTAGTATGACATGTGTGTTCGTGTGTGCAGCTCCAGCCTGGATGCAGTGGTCATCTCCGATGCTGGGGGACTCGTTCTTTACAATTTAGCAGTGCAATAAATCACTGTCATAAAAACGATTTTCCTTTTTAGCTTTACACTATTTTTTTTTCAAAAAAAAAGATTAGTTTAGAAATCTTTTAATTGGATTACTCTGGAAAATTAATCTCCTTTAGGCTTGCTAAATTTGTGTACCAAATATTTAGACTGAAGTCACTGTCACTGAAGGTAGCCGGGATGCCTTTTATTATAACTAAGGAAGGAAAGGGACAGGTAGGGAAGGTAACCTTTTAATAAGCTACCTTCCCGGGCTCTCTGTGCCCATGCATTGCAGTGGGTGTCACATCACAATTGCTCTCGTAAGCAGATCAACAGAAGTGGCTTGTGAACTGCGCTGGATCAAGACGAGAGTGCAGAAAAAAGGGGGCATCTCAGCGAGAGGAAGTTTGCGAGCAGGGTAGAAAGTCCTGCTTTAACAGGATGATTTATATCAGTGAGTATCAGAATCGCCCATAGGGAACTGGGATAAAAAGGGACACTTCCTCTGCAAACTCACAGCCACGCCAGCTTGCCCATATGCAATTACACCCCACCATAACTCCTCGCAGGGCTCGAGAGGGGTCAGCTCCTGCCTCCTGGGGACCAAGCCCCAGCGGGTCCTCCAGCTATTTACGGCTCGGAGACAACCAGGTGTGCTTCCCCAGCAGACACCCTTCGGATCTCTCTGGGGGCAAAGCTTTGCGCCAAGCGAGACAAGCAAGTTTTTGTCTTCGGCGCAAAGTTTTCTCGAGTCGTCTGGACGCTGAAACAGCGCGTGCGATTTTCTAAAAGCGATTTTGAAGCGATCATGCAGTGTCCAGCCGATTAACACCCTCTCGCCCCCATATACCACCCGGGTTTTTTTTTTTACACCCCCCCCACTTCAAAGGGTATCTTGCATATGTGTGTGCAGCTGATGTACAGAGGCTACATCTGCTTCATCCCCCCAGCCTCAGGTTGTCAGCATCGTCAGCTTTTCTTAACGCGATTGCGGAAAGCTTTCTTGGACTTTGGGAGGCATATTTGTGGCTGTCTGCTGCGCTTTTCTGACTCAAAACCCGACGTCTGTACGAAACGGGACACCTTACTTTTCAACTCACTGTTGCTGTTTAATAGCAGCCCTGTGAGGTGTGGTTAATTGGTGGGGATAAAGGCGTAATGACTTGACAGGGAGACTGCGATGATTCTTTAATGTACTTTTTCTGAACACTGGCGTGTCATTTGGTTGGTAAAAGAGCAATAAGCAGGGATTCTCGGAAGGAAACAAATTGGTAACTTGTTCTTGGTGATTTATGCACAGGATAAGAGGCAGCTCACGTTTTGTCTTGGTGCTGGGATAGATTTGGATCTAGAGCGCTTGGCTGTGGGATTAGCTGGGCGTTTCCAGGCTCTTGCAAGCTTGCTGAATGCCACTTGGCTGGAGAAGAAGCCAGGGAAGGATTTTGCTGGCTCAGGTGAACAGTCAGTGGAGGGACAAGGGCTGCAATAGTAGAGACCCACTGGACTCGCCTTAGGGCTCAGAGCAGAGGTGAGTTCGCTTCTAGCAGCTCCTGGAAACTCCCGGGAGCACAAAGAAGCTAGATGACTCTAAATGCCCAAATCCCCAACTGGGCTTGTATCTGAGGCACCTTCTGTAACTCTAATTAGTTTGCCATTTCAGAGGCTGCATTAAATTTTTAGCATTAACCGCCCCTGAACTGTGAACTTCCGAATGGGATTATGTATATTAAATAAAACATGTGCTATAGACTCCCGCATATTTACACACTGGTGATACAGAGATACCCCCCCCCTTCCATCCCATAAATATACATTGGGAATATAGAGTTGTAAATAGATATACATTCCTATGTACACTTACATGCATGCATATGGACTCTATTCATAGGCGTGTATATGCATTTAGCTTCTATGTGTATCTCCGCACACACCACACGCACGTGTGTTTATATGCGCACACACTCCCCATGAGCTATGTGTGCATATGCACAAACGCATTGCTACCTACATCCGGAGCTTATATGTTGGCTGAACCATCCTCTGGTCTGTAATAAATATAATTATTATTCTATTAATCATGCATTAAGTAGGTTCATTCTTCTCTCACCTTTCACCCCCCTCCCTTTATTTTTTTTCATCTGGTTTCTTTTGCAGCTCGACCCAGCCAAAACAGCAGGTTCCTATGTTATGTTGTTATTGGGATAAATATATTCATCTCTGTTGAAAGAAGCCCTCTCTCTTTGGCAAATGAATCTCAGAGTTCCTCCTGAGACAGCTGAGAAGCTCTGTCTGTCTGTCTCTGTGCCTTTTGCATGTGTCCTGTGGAAATTGTCGACAGTTTGGAGGGATCCTAACCTTGATTTTTCAGCTTTGAGCTCCCTCTGGAAGCGGAAAGAGCAATTACTCCACATTACTGTACATCTTTTATTGCAGTGATAGATCGCAGGTGTTTCAGCTGCTGCTATTGTCTGCAGCCCTCCCCGAGCCCTTCACTAGAGAAGCAGCTGCAGAGAAAGTCTTAGTTAACCTTCGCTGGACCGCAAGCAGCAGTAGCTGGAACCACTCACTGGGTTAGGGCCCGATGCTGCAAAGAGTGCTGAGCTACTCCTGAGGGATGCTGAAGCCCCCCCACCCCAGCTCCCCTCTCCAGCCCAGGAGGGAGCTCAGCACCGCCTCCCAGCATCGGGGCTGGCAAGCCCCCTCCCCAGTGTGGCCCTTCCCCGGCTACCCGCCCTGCATGTGCCACCCTGTGCCCACCTCCCTGCCAGGGCCAGCCTCTGGGGCGCTTCGTGGGGGACACAAAGCAGTCTCCTGTCGTCGGTTTCCGCTGGGCCTGAGCTAAGACAACTCCCCCCAGCCCCGGGCTTTCATAAAGCAAAATGGAAGTGAACATTTCCAGTCCCAGAAGCCTGTCTCCCCTCGCCCCCACCCCTCCAGCTGCATTTGTACAAATGAGGTCTCTATAGTGTGCGCGGGGTTGACAGGGCTCCTATACTGCGTGGTTGCACTGCCTGTATATGGGATCCCTGGGATGGAGTTGAAGGCTGAAGCCTTCGGGTCTTATTTACACCTGTGTGTATGCAATGCTATTATGCCACACACAGCAGATCAGTAGCTTTCCAACCCTCCTCCCCCCCGCCCCGCTCTCCCCTCGGGCATCAAGGAATTACACTACCTCCCCACCCTTTCTCCTATGCGCTACACCCACGTCCATAGCTTATACCCGGGCTTTAGACATACCTTTATGGATCTCAGGAGTCAAAAGCGCCGCTGTATCTAAAAGGGAGAGCTCTTTCTGATTTTGTTTTCAGGAGAGCTTTGCAGCATATAACCCTCAATTGCGGTGTAACTTGTAAAACAGCTCGGGAAAAGAATTGAGGGGAATGCAACCCTTATGAAAGCAATAAAGCATGTTTTCAACCTGGAGGTAGATGTAGGATAAGGACAGCTATTTAGATGTGTGAGCATATGCAAAAATGAGGAGAACCGAAGAAATACATAAAACATGAAGCAGGCAGAGCTTGTGTCTGGATGTGAAACGCCTGTGATGATTGTTTTTAATTTAAGCTATTTAACAGCCCTTTTGAAAGAAAGCCAGGATGTTCATTTCCAATGACTTACAAAGGTGCTGGGTGAAGGCAGCCTGCTAGGCTGTAGCATCACTGAATATCATTAAACTGTGTCATGGATCAGTGTCATGATGACGTATGACACAACACAGGGGATCATTATGAGTGAATAGCATAATAGACATGGAGAGTGGACCAAAGTCTCCTTGACAATTCTTACTCATATGTCTTGGGGGGATAGTTTTACATTTGTGATCCGTTTATTTGGAGCCAATTCTGAGAGAAAGACACGAAGCACATGACTGAATCATCCTAAATGGGATGAAGATGGGCTTATGTAGCACAAAGAGGAAAATCTGAAGAGGTCACCAGTTTAGGTGCAAAGCACTTGGCAAAACACCTGCTGTATCTAATTAAACGGGATGCTCCTTCCTGCTCTAACCAGGCTTAGAGAGATGGCTAAATTCCGTATTGCCTCGATGTTGGACAGTGATTCACTGCGGTGTTAGTTAAGCGTTGCACACATTTCATAGCCCTTATTAGGACAGCCTCATATCAGCTCGTATCTCGAAGGATGTAACTCGTATCCTGTTTCTTTCTCACTGGCGTGTTTTGTGCCAGGATGTGCACTGAGAAGTGCTGAGATCTGAGAGCGGTAGGTAATAACTAGTCATGTTTGGATATTAATTGAGAAACATGAAGGAGTAATATCAACACGATTTCCTCCAGCAGACAAGCAGACCGCGACACTATACATGGCTTATAAAACTGTTCAACTAAATGGGATCTCCTCTGTAATTCTTTCCAGCATTTATCAGCTGCAGCCCTTGTCTTGTTGGCACTTCCTAGGAAAATTCGTGGGTCAGGGGTTTTCTGGTGCGGTTCTTTTTTAAGCAGTTCACGTTTAAAAGTGAAGCATCGGGTTAATTTCTAACGTGCCACTTCTCCCCGGTTCTAGGTATTTACCATCAGGTGTCTTATTTGGACATCCCAGCATTGCTGGGTGATGAAGCCCAGCAAGTATTTTTGCTGCCACTTTGCTGTTTCTATTATTCACACAATACAGAATATTCGAAATTAGGCTCTGTTGACTCGAAATAATTTTCTTTGGGAAATTCAGCTAACAATTTTCTGAAATTGCTTTAAATTTCACGAGAGTAGGTTCGTAGGAGACCCTCTTTCCAGAGCTCATTCAGAGACATTTATCATCTAATACATACAGACACCGACGGGGGGTGATGTGTGGAGAGAGAGAGAGAGAGAGATGGTATTTATATCGCCAGTAGTAGAGTGGATACTATTTTCCTTGAAACAGGGATTGACAAAAGAAAAACCTCTCTTTAGCCAAACTATTCCCGCCCCCCAGCCTGATAACGAAAAACTGCTGATCCAGATGTTGTAATAAGTCCACTGAATGTGTGAGCAGGTAATGCAGGGAAGAGTGACATTGTTAACAGAAAACATCTAATTAACAATGACTTCATTTGATTGGAAGGATGAAAAAGCCTTTTTAAATCAATCCAGATTTACTGGCCTAAGCACAGCCAATTTATGAATATGGAGGCTGAATTGAGTCTGCTTTCTTTCAAGATGTCATCCGAGGGGTAATAGTATAGGTGAAGTCATTTAGTTACACTGTGGAAACTTTTATAGTCCCTTTCTTGGGAATTTAATTCAGTGCTTCTTCATTTTATTAGGAACAGACCGACTCCATCAACTGCGCTCTCCATGTTTAGAGGCATGACTGCTTGAAGCAATTAGGCTCACCAATTAGCATACTTCTACTGACCCCAGTAACAGCACCGGGTCCTTATATTCTCCATTTCCCAAGGAAGGGGAAGATGGGATAAAACATGCATCCCAAACAGAGGCAGCCTTCCCCAGACTCGGTAATGCCACGGCGGTCCTTCACCGGGGTTTGATCCGTGTGGGGTACATTTCTAGCACGCAAAACCACTCCCAAAGGCACCCCTCGCAACGCACTAGGACTGAAGAGCTGGAAGTCCAGGGAGAAAACCCTGCTGGGGTCTGTGCAATGGAAGTAGCCCACTGAGGAACAGGGCTGATGAAGGGGGAAGTAGGAGACTCATAGTTATCATGAGAGTGCAAGGCACAGGGTTGACACTCAGGAGCAGAGGGGGGACTTCTAGGTTCATGGAGACCAGTCATCCTCTGGGTCTGGATCTGGAAGACCCAGATCTGGGTCATACTGCTGTATTATGGAGTTAGGTAAGCCTCACCCAAACTCTTGTTGGGTCCTATTATCCCCCTGTTGGCAATGGAGGAACCAACCATGAGGGAGAGGTTCAGGTGGGCCACACTCCTTAAGTGAGGACAAGCATTTGGGGCTCCTGCCAGTCACCTGCTGTGAACACTAGTCAGGTGTGAGCCAGGAGCTGTGCCAGGCTAGGTGGGCTACTGCTGGGGTCTTGACAGCAGTGAAAGCCCCGACTGTCCCGCTTCCCTACTCCGGGTAGGTCCTTCTGGCCCTCAGCAGGCTTTGACAGGGAGGACCCCCTGGCTTTGCTGGGGCACTCATTGACACGCGTCGCCTGGGGGCTCCCAGCAGATCAGGGGGTTTTGGTTGTAGCTGTGTTGGTCTAGGGACACAAGCAGGCAAGGTTCTTTGGGGAAATGTGCTATCTTTCATTAGACCAGCTAAGTAGTTGGAAAAAAAGTTCTTTGCAAGCTGTCGGGCACAAGTAGAGTCTCCCTATGCCCGCAGAAGGGTGCTTGTGCCCGAAAGCTTGCAAAGAACTTGGTTCCAGCTACTCATTTGGGCCAATACAAGAGATCACATCTCCCCAAAGAGCCTGTCCAGCAGATCAGGGAAGTTAGCCACCGCGGCGAGGAGGATTGCTCCTGCGATCCGAAGGGGACGCCTCTTCCCCAGTAAAGTACTGGGGCTCACAGCAGGTACTGGAGAGCAACAGATTTACGGGCAATGTAATAAGGGACGCATCCAGATCCAGAGCCAGATCCTTGATCAGCATTTTAGCGAGGGCCTAGAGCTGAAGATTGATCATTAGGACCGCCCCCCCGCACTGTGAGAGCATCAGGACCATCCAGGGTGGCTGGTGGCTTCATGCCCAGGCTCTAGCTTGGAAGCAGGTTCTCTGCAGCCCACGGGACTCCCCAGCACTTACTCAGAGCCCGTCTCTCTCTTTCCTTTCAGCTCAGGCTGCTCTAAGCTGACCGGCTTCCCTAGTGCAGAGCCCTCCCCCACGCCGACTTCCCAGCCAAGTCGGTCCGGACGATGCCTGCTCACAATGCCTGACCCTGGACAGCAGCAGGTGGGACAGATTCCCCGCGATCCCTGCAGGGGGATGTGATATTTGGGAGCGCGTGAAGGCAAAGCCCCGTCCCGTCCCATTTCGGAGCAATGCATGAATGGGTTTCGGAGACTTAGGGCTTTAGGCTCTATTAAAATGCGAGGGGACCCACCGCGTGGAAGCAGATTGCTCTCAGCACCTGCCAGCATGGGGCCCTGGCGCAGCTTTGCCTAGCTGCAGACCTAGCCCCGCTCCCCGCCAGCGAGGGTCAGTCCCTTTTGCTCGGGAAGCGACCAATGTAAAATGCCAAGGCACAGAGGACCCAGCTGCCCCTTCGGAGCGATCTTCCCCATCGTTTGAAGCGGACAGAGCTGGCAGCAGAGGGGAGAGGAGAGAGGGCTCCTCGCCCTGCAGCCAGCGCTGCGCTGGGGAAGTAGATCAGACTTAGACTGGTGCCCAGACTCGTGCTGAAACGGCCAGGGCTGGGGGAGCAGGTTCCTCAGCCGCTGCCGACAGGGGAAGCTTGTCATTTTAGATCATTTTAGATCCACTGGCTTCAGGGAGAGGAGGAGGCAGGCAGGGGACAGCCCAGGAATTGAACAGCCACCTGCCCAGCGCCGTTCAAGGTCCTAATCACTGCACACTTCGATCCTGCCGCAGGAATCCGGGGAGCCCAGTGGTCAGAAAGCAGAGCCACTTGCCCCTGGCTTTCCGACACCACGGAAGAAAAATCTTTATAAAATGAAATAAGCAATCAACTGAAATCTATCCTCTTTAAATAAACTGATTCCTTAGTATTTTCCCAGTGTTGGTGTAAGTTGTTGTCTGTGATATCCCTCAGGGCTCTTTCCTCTGCTCTCTGATTTGGTGTATAAAAGCAGCTCTGAATGATGGATTACTGTGTCATTGCAGCCTGCGAAGGATTAATTTGTTTCATTGATTTCTCTTTAGGCAGATTGCCAGAATTCGCCGCTTCCCACCTTTCCCCGAGACTTCCAGCAGTAATAGACAGTAATAGCCTAAGACAAATCAGCCCATTCTTGTAAAAATAGAAACACAAAATCCTGAAGTCCCAAGAAAGCCATAAAGAAGTTCCTCCACCCCCTTGTGCTGTAAAACTGGGTTTTTTTTTAAAAGAGAATAAAAGATGTTTCCTTTTTTAATTATTTGTTTTTACTGTGTGTGTTCAGTTAAATAAATCGGAGCGAACCTAAATAACGAGGGAGCATTCCGGAGTATTTTATTCATGTGTAACAACAGGGTTCAGTTTCATTTAAGAGAGACTTAAACCCAAGGGTTATATCATGGGACACCCAATAGTTAATCTATTATCAATCTGTTGGTCTGTCTAGGATATGGCAAAGAAATGTGGCTTATGTCAGGGCTCGGAGTCTGATGTGGGGAGAGGAGGGGCTGAACTCTTTCAGATTGACCTGTCTATAAGTTTTAAGAGAATTTGACTGGAAAATAAAAAAGAGGCCTTGAAAAATTTGACCAGGGTAGAGAAGGAATGGAGACAGACAGACAAGGTTTTCAAGGCAGAGGAGGTGAGAGGAGAATTAGGAGCCCTTGCCACTGTTTTGTGTTTTACTCTGTCCCCACAAGAGAAGTGGGGCTGCTCCATGTGCAGACATGGGTCAGCTGTGCAAATCTAGTTGTTTTCACAACTCAGTGATGAAAATTGTATTGATTTAGTGTTCTCGAGTTAAACTTTATATGTAATTAGTCGTGTAGTAAAAAGTAATATTGTCATGTGTTAATGTATTTTCTTCCCGGGCTTATGTATTTTATTTCCTTTCCATATTTGCAATCTGATGATAGCCTCTCAGTTGCTCCTTTGAAATGAACAGAAAGTATTCTCCTACTGCCTAGCATGTACCTGATTCACATGCAATATCTCAGTGTTCCCAAAGTCCCAAACCCTTTTTTTTTCCCTACAGGAAGAAAACACATGAGTTTCAAACTTCCTCCTTCACTTATGCAGTTCTATAGTTCATGTTAAATAAAAGCCTTTAGATGGGAACATTGCTGGTTTTCTATGATCTGATTCTAGAAAGTATTCCCTGTCATACCTAAGCAGCATTTTTGGTGTTCACTCCCCTCTTCTACAGCTCTTTTATTCCAAATAGCCTCAGTTGTCAATGTACTGGAGAATGGCACCAGCTCTATGTTAAACAATGCCCCCTTCCCTCATGTTCTGTGACTTCTTCCGTTTTTGGAATAATAAACCAAGCACTGACCAGCAGTTGAATTTCTGATAGGTTTTACTGCAAAGGCACTTGGAAGGTAAAGACATTAAAATAGTCAAACCTGAAAACCCCCACTTTCTCTTGCAATCATAGCCAGGACATAGAGAATTTCTACTCTGAGGCTTATTTGTGCTTAGCAACAAGCAGAGCATTTCTTTAAAATTAAGAGATTTAAGTGAGAAATGAGAATAATTTCCAGTGGGAAAACCTAGTTTTTACTTCTGACTGCTTTCTTTAGACTTCTGCAAAACCTTTTTGCTGCATTCCTTTCTGACCATTTGCTAATTACTAAGAAAGTTTTACTTTGGGGAAAAAATCATTCCTGCATTGGTAGATTGGAGTCAGAAGAGTAAATCTATTCCCTCCCCTTTCCTATATCTACAATAAAAGATGAATTCCAATAGAATCTACACTTCAAAGCTTAAAAGAAGCTTTGAGAGAAATAGAGTATGTTGGATTAGCAAACATTAACTTCTTACATAGTTCTGGACAACTGTATGACTCTCAGACCTATACTAAATGCATTATCCCTGTCCCTCATTCAACTGCAAGCAGTTTGTGTGAAGAGGCAGGCCCCACAGGAAAACATAACACTCTAATTTAAGAAAAAACATTTATGCTGAACTAAGTTCTACTTTCCTAGGCATGTACATTTTTTTTATTTGATTATCATTTTTTTTTTCAATGTGCAGATTAGATTAAACCTTAGCACTGGATTCTACTGAGTAAGACCACACACACAATTTCCAGCTGTGACCTTGGGATCAGGCTATCTTTGGGCAAAATGGAGAGTTCTCCTATGCCAATGTTGGATTTACACATAGTGAAAGCTTATTTAGACTACCCACATGGTGCTCTGAATCCCTATAGGTTTCTCAATGGCTCTACATTATTAACACATCTACTCCCACATAGATGATTTGTGGGAGATTTGTGCATCACCAGAATAAATCTCTTTCCAAGAATCTGGTATCAAGATTACATTTTTGAAGCAATTTTTTAGAACTTGTTACTATTCAAGTAGTGAAAATATATTGAATGAAAATACAGCTTGATTATTTGCTGGGTTTGCTGCATTAGATACCAACATTGGCTGTGTCCAGATGAGCGGGGCCGTGCAGTGCGTGGTGCCGCAGACATGTCTGTGGCATCACATCTACACATTCAGCTGTTCTCCAGCTGCAAGATAGTAACATAGGGTTTTTTTTGACCCTGGGAGATCCTGGGGTCAAAAAAAAGTGGAGTGGCACACACAGGCGCAGCGCACACCACCCCAAATGGGAGCCTGGCCAGCCAGAGCCACCCTCTGGTTGCCAGCCAGACTCCCAGTGGTAGGACTGCCGCTGCTGCTGCCCCAGGAGATCCCAAGGACCCCAGGTAAGGCTGCTAAGGCCAACCCAGTGCTGGCACCCACCTCCCTTATCCCACCCGGGGTAACCTGCCGCACTCCAGAGGGTGCGTGGGACAGGCATTCCTTGGGGGACAAGTAGCAGCGGCACAAGGTATGTCACTGCTTCTTGTCTCCAGGGAAGCACCCATTCATGCTTATGTGGATGTGGCCAATGTGTCCATTTGTCAGAGACTATTTTATACAGAAAACTTCACTGGTGGGAATGAAGTTATTTTTACCATCAGTGGAACACAGCAGAATCAGTACTGTAGGAAAAGCTACTTTTTAAAAGACATACTGGGCGTGTCTATACGTGCAATTAATGTGAAGCAATAAACTCCAGCTCAACCAGTGCTGGAGTTTATTGTTCCTGGGTGCCCATTTGAACATGTGCCTGCAACCACAGCATGATGAGCTTGGGCAGAGTAGTCCCAGCTGGCAGGGAGCTGGGGGGTCAGCCTGCCAGCCCTAGGCCACTCTAATCCAGCTCAGTGTGCTGCTGAGGGGGTGGCTGGGACATGATGGTGCTGTAGCATGGGGCTAGCTGGCAGGCAGCCCCTGTACTGAAGCACCCTTGAGCCCCAGCCAGCATCTAGGTCAGTGTCTACACATGCATTGCTGCAGAGTAAAGAACTTCACTGCGGGATAGTACTTGTGAATTAGTCTGTTCTATCCTAATAGCAATGACATTTTATTGTGGAGCTAATTAGGCAGCTCTGCAGTAAATGTCTTGTGTAGATGCGCCCACTGAAAACAGAGTATTTTATATGCATGTGAACTTTAATAATTTGCATGGAAAAAATACTTTGATATCACAAAATGGAGCATCAGAGTATCTAACTTGGGATTCTTAGCCACATAGGCCATGTCTTCATGTGCAGTGGTGTGCACTTGTAGAGGCACAAATAGCAGCAGCACAAACTTGTGCCCCTTTCTGCCCCATTGCACACCCCTGCACATGTGCTTCAGTGCACAGCAAATTGTCCCAGGTAAGGCTAGGGGAGGCTGGAGCCAGCACCTCTGCTGGCCCCAGAAGTATTACCTGGTATCCTGGTGCAGTAGGGCATGGATCCAGTAGCACAGAGCCTGGACGGCAGCCAGAGTGTTGCTCTGGATGGCCAGCCCTCCATCTGTTCCAGTGTGCGCTACTGATGCGTTATCTGTGCCAATTTTTTCCTAAGAGTATTTTTTTTTGCCAGATTTTGCCACCATGCTGCAAATTTGCAGTGTGGTACATGTTTTCACATTCTCTGTGTGTGGTTTGTGGTGCCACAAAACAGTTTGGTGTGCCACAGACAGCACAACCCTGCACATTGAGACCCTCTCCTAGGGCAATTCACTTGCCTGAGATAGCTGCCTTGGCTGTGTGTGCAATTCTTGCTTAAGAATGTCCAAAACAGCATGCCATGCAAGGGGGTGCATAAGATGGCCACCAGGAATGTTGGGGGAACGTTAAATCTTAGACTCCTTCCCTCCATCACTCAGAAACAGTCACTGTATTGTAGATTTGTAGCCCTGAGCCCTTCATTGGATTTGGGTGCCTAAGGCCTTTATTTTGAAAGGCAGCCAGAGGAGGAGGTTCCTATATCCTTTCCTCCATTAGCTCAGTGAGTAGAGCACTTACCCAGAATATGGGAGATTTGGATTCACATCCTACCTCTGTTGAGGGAATTTGAAATCACATTTCTCACCAACTGGGGGGAGGCTCTCCATTCTCTTGAAGTTGTTCTGCTTTTCATGACGTAATTAATACTAATTTGGCCAGAAACTAGCATATGAAAATTTGACCCTAGAGCCTAGTGGTTATCTGATTTTCTGGGACATGAGACTTGTTGGTTCAGATCCAATCAAGCAAAGGAGAGAACTGAACCAGGCATTGAGTGTCCTGGATGAGATTTCTACCTACTGAGTTACTGGCTAAAAAGAAAGGGTGTGGTTGGGAGGCACCATTGCCTCCTCATCCATCTACATTTTGGCCAGATCCCAATATATTAGTCACAGTCTCAGAATGCCTATGAGACCAGCAGGTGGGGAAATGCATGCCTAGTAAAACCTAACAGGGTTCAGTTTGAGGCTAGTGATCGCAACACTGTCAATGGTTATCAAATGACTATGCCCATTCTAGAAATTCCTAGAAGCAGAAAGTTAGGTAAGAGGTGAACGTTAATGTTGGAAGCTTAGCTGGCGAAGGGATTCAGGTACTTCAGAGTGAGGCAGCAGTACAGCAGGGATTTTGAAGATTTAAAATTTGGACTTCAGTGTCTGAAGTGGCAGTTTTGTGGGATTTAGATACCCAAGTGATTTTGTGGATCCATTTAGCCTCTAAAGCAATGTTAGGTGCCAGGCCATAAATAAAGACAGATGTGTGATAGGCAGTCAAACTGGCTGAAGCTTTTATTACTCCTAAGCAGTTGAACTACATTGAACAAACTAATCCCCAGCAGGGATGACCTTGTAGAACAGACACAGGCAAGTAACTGGTATGCATTTTAAACCAGCACAGTTGTGGGAAACACTGCTAAAGTCAGCACAGCTGGCAAGACTCACCCGGGGGCTGAATGCAGGCACTGCAGTGGTTCAGCCTGGTGTGCTAGGTGCAACCTTCATCCAAAGTTAATGATGAGGTCTTATCCTCTACATGTTAGAAGTTGTTCAGCGTGAGAGCACAAACGGAGCTAGTAACTTGATCCAACAGCTTCTTTAGATCATGCTTTGTCAACACAGGCTACCTGCCTGGAAACAAATCAGTAAGCAGACACCACAACGACACACAACCTGCACCACAAACAGATGGTCATGGCAAGGTCTCTAGTCTCCTAGGGAAGGGTGAGATACACTGCAGAGAAAGATACATTTCTGGAAAGCTAAATCAAGCAGAAAATCCTAGCGGGATTTTCTTCCCTGATTCCAAGACATTGGCATTCTAATGCCAGAGATCTAAACGACAAACCTGCAGCATAGGCAGCGTTATGAAGACATAGCAGAACAGCTGCCTCTGAGATGGAAAAACATCAGTCCTTGGCCATCAGAAAAAAAATCAATACAGGAACTGGTAAAAAAAAATTCTGACAAAAGTTTGTTTTGAAGAATGCTGATTTGATAGCCCTAAAAATGCTACACAGGAAAGCACCAATTTCATGAATATTTTTTGTGGTGAAACCTCAAAACATTTTCGTCAGATAATCTCAAAAAAGTTCACTTTGACTTTTTAACTTTGTCACATGTAATAACTTAACCATCAAGGCAAAGTTAAATCAAAACAGTCTTACCTTATTAAAATGAAAACTTTCAATAAGTTTGGAACAAATTATTTGGTTTGTTTCATAACAAAATCTGAATTTTTTGATTTTCATCCCAATATGAGACAATACCAAGTTTCAAATCTGACAATTTTCTACAGGAAACAAGTTTTGCTTGTTGGTCAACTCCAACAGGCAGAGGGAATACCATCATTCAGAAGGAAGAAAACAACATTGTTTTTTCATGTGGGCACATTGGCAATGAGGTCTTACTAAAGCAGCATACAGCCCATTGTATAAGTTTCATAAAAAGATTGGAGGACTGTAGGCCCAGCTACTAGACAGAATTGATAAGTAGCCACTGGAATGAAAGGGTAATTTTTCAGTCAGGACCCTGAATGTCTGACCTGACTTATCAAAGACATCCACAACAACAGAGAGCAGCTCCCTTCTTTCCTCAGAGGCATATATGCATGCAGTCATACTTGCATTTGTCCATGTGCTTGTGAGTAAGCAGACAGCTGCCAGACTCAATGCAAGCTCTGAGATCTTCACTTGCTCTGTTGAGGAAAGTAACTTGGCCTTTCTGGATCTCCAGCCACACTCTTGCCAGTCCCCAAAGTAAGCCTAAAACTACCAGGGTTAGAATAAGAGAAAGCTAGTTTGCCAAGGCTTTGACACTTGGCTGGAATGGTGTGTAGCAACAATTCCATGGAAAATTAGTTTTCCCAGCTAAGAACACTATTTCATTTGTCTTGGGGGTGGAGGGGGAGGGAAAATTAGCCACAGTTTCTGTTGTGTGAATGTGTCTAAAAGTCTGCTGAATTTTATTGAGTTCTCCAGGATTTTTTTTTTTTTAATTCAGCTAAAAAGCTCACTGATTTCAGTTACTACCTGACATGGCACTCAAATGGTTAATACTCGAAGAGTTTTGAACTGTATTTAGAAAGGAAGTATGGTCTCTTGCCCATCCATTAACCTCTGCTATTATGGGGCTTTTATACCAATGGTAGTAAAGTTCACCTCCCTGTTGCATGCATTGTTATATCAAAGATCAAAGTGCTTTCTTTTGCTAAAACATGGAAAGTATAGGATAATTAAATCTATTAGTTTTGTTAAAACTCAGTGTTTAATGAATAACAAATTTCTCCTCATCTACAAAGGGCACATACACCAGTGCCAAAGATTAATGAACAGGAATCTGTTATTTTAGTTTTTACAGGCATCATTGTATTGATACTGTATTTTTTTGAGAGCACCAAAAGTCAGAAGTACATGACTTACAACACCAGAGCCTCATTACACAATTGCAGGCACTGTATTAAAAATGCTAGGATTCTGCATAGTTCCAGTGCTTTTGCATAGCTGTTAGAATTAGTTACACCATTCATTTCTCTCACTTTGGGCTACGTTAAACAGAGTTAAAGAAATATAGTTTTGGGTCCAAGCAGCTTTTCAGTTTTACTACATTTAAGAGTGCTGAGAAAATCACTATCATTAACAAAGCTATATAGTAGAGTGCTTTTCTGTGCTATTTCTGATCTGGCTTGCATTGCTGGAGTATGCAGCTATGTGAAGGTAGCTGGGTGGCCTATATGCAATAAACTCATAGAAACAGAGTGATTCATAGCTAGACATTGATGGGACTGTTTGCATTAATCAGGTGATCAGGATTTGATCCCACCCTGTAGTGAAATTGCCTTCATTCTCTATGGCTGCCAGGATGAAACCGTTCACAATTATTAGAGGTCACAATTGAACAAAGAATTTATATTCATTGATTTCAATCAGACTTCAGTATTAAATAAGTGACTTGCTGTATCAGGGCCTAATCCAGGAAAGAGTTCAAACCAGACCAAAACTAGAACCTGTGCTGATATTTCAGACTTGCTGCTGAAGACATAAAATGATGAAGTACTGTAAGGTTTACATTCTTTCCTTAAGTGATTTTTTACCATTCTAAACCATTTTTAAAGGTGACATTGCCAGGTCAAAAGTACACATCAAACCCCCCTTTTCCCCACCCCACCCCACCCAGAAACTAATCCCACAATCAACTCTACTTTCTATGTTTTAGCAAACTGAATCACTTTGATCTTTGATATAACAACACATACATAGATTACCTTTACTATGTTTCTTTTCTCTATAGGCAATAGGGTCACATCCTCATGAGCAAGAATATGAACTTTCCTGGGGAAAAATAGCAGCAGCACATATTTGTGCTCTGCTACTTGTCCCTGGGGAATGCCCCTGCATGTGTGCTCTGGTGTGTGGCAAGTTACCCTGGGTGGGATAGGGGAGGCTGGGACCAGCACCTGGGCTGGCCCCAGCAGCCTTAGCTTGAGTCTTAGGGGCCTTCCGGGCTGCAGTAGCAGTGATCTGGGTGCATGGAGTGCCAGCCAGACTGTGACTCTGGCTAGCCAGGTTCTGGTTTCAGGTGGTGCACGCTGCCACGAAGTGTGCCATCCTGCTTTTTTCTGGCATGTTTTTTTTTCTAATACTGGGAGATCCCAGTGCCAAAAAAACCTGCTGTGCTGCTAATTTGCAGTGCAGTGAACACATGCATGTATGGTGCATATGGTTTGTGGTGCCGTAGATAGGTTTGTGGCATTGCAAACCTCACTTGTGTGTTTGTCTGCATGCACCCAAGGAGTTTTGCCTCTAAACCGTTTGCCCCAACACTGCAATATTAGAACAAAATGCATTTAACAATAGGTTTTTTTTTCAGTATTTTTGCTGCTTTTCTTTTCCCCCCTTTTCAGTTTTTTTCTTAAGTTTAACTGGATATTACATTTCACTATTTTAATTTTAAAAATCAGGCTCTGGTCTTCTTGCCTTGGTGTATGGGCTAGCAATATCATTGTGGATTTATGTTAAAAATTGAGGTGGTTTCATTAGAATATTTATAAAAGCTTTTTTGGGATTTTTACAAAACTTGTGTCCAAAAGAGTACTTCTGCAAAACTTAAAATCACAGTCTAAATTTCATCTGACAGGGTCCCTTTAAAAATGATTACCTCTTTTAGAGGTGGTATAAAACTTCAGCTCTGATCTTTAAAAGGTACTAAGAAAATTTTTGTAAAACTAGGGAGGGCTAACCATTGCATCTTGGCCACACTTCAATTTGACTAATTACATCATGCTTTTTGAAAGTCAAGTTTATTTGGGGTCTTCTCCAAAGCTCACTGAAATCAAGGGGAAACTTCTCATTGATTTCGACTGACTTTGAATCAGGCCCTTGGAGAAGATACTCTTAACTCTGCAATTAATTGCCACGTAGTATTGTTTTAAGTTGCCACATTCAAGTCCAGAGCCTGGGTTGCATTTCTTTGCTGGATGAAGTTATGTGCATCTTCCTTGTATTATTTTTTAATGTAGAATTAGCCTTTGGTTTTTAAGTAGATTCTGATTTCCACATCTGGATTGCAGACAAAGAGCTTGTAAAGTGCATATGATCCTTGTACAACACCAACACGATTACAAATGTATAATGCATTTGTATGTATGTGTTACATTCAGTGAATGTAATTTTATTATTTAGCTAGATATATTTTAAACAAAATTACATACACAGAAAGAATAAGTGACAAAATATTTAATAGATACACTCCATACATTTTACATTGGGCAACATGCCAATAATGATACACATATCACAGCATGAAAGATCTAGTTACTTTTAGAAAATGGTTTTGCTTAGATCGAACATCAGAATATGTAAAATATTATGATTAAAATTAGAATTTAACTATAAACAAAAACACAACTGGACACCAAATAGAAGGGTGACATTTCTCAGCTCATACTATGTTTTCCTGTGTAATATCAGCTGTCTAGTTAACATTCACATTCCTATAGTAAAAATCCATAAAGAAAAACCAAATTTAAAATGCTGCACTTTTATATTTAAACAATATATGGGCACCAAACTTTAACCCCTGCATAAACAATGTAAGGTTTAGGGTAATTTATATTTCCTTGTTTATACCTGTAATCGGATTACTGTTAAAAATCCATAGTTTGAGGTCACATGCTATTTGCCTCTCAGATTATAGTATAAGATGATTTTTAGCATGGGAAATAGGGTGAAGATGTTACACAGATGCTATGCTATATGAATTATGGCATTTCTACAGTTATAAAACAACTCAAGAAAATGTACTGTAACAATATGATCTATACCAGGATTGATTACCCTAAAAAATCTTTCAAGAGGAAAAACAGAACAGAAAAAGAGAGAGATAGATTGTTTCTATTGATGCTCTACATCCTAAATGGTATGGCTTCCATGGATATAATCTAGTATATAGTTGTTATGTACAATGGTCACTCTTTTTGTATAATTATTACAGATATTAAAAAGTCAAATATATTCCTTCTAGTAAATATGCATAGTTTAATTTGTTCTGTGGAAAGAGAGACAACTATCAGAAATAGCAATAAAAGTCACATAATGAAATAAGAATACTGGAAAATCCAAGGATTTTAGAATGGTCCATTATTCATTCAATTCCTGGCAGCCTTTATGATTACAAATCACTTGATTGACTAACTAGACATTCTCAAAGTGAATTATGAATCAGGTTCATTTTTCCTGGTTGAGAGTTGGTACATGTTGTAACTCTTCTACTTTGTGATATATCAAGTTCTTGTAACAGTAATAAGAGATATAATCAACTCTTTATTTCAGGACAAATAAATTGCCTTTTCAAAAATGAAATGTGGTTGCTAACATTTTAACAGTGTGCAATGTAATTCCTTCCTGCTATTCTCAGAGTGCAATCTGCTGTGATGACATAGCTTTTAAGTATTTGACTTCGCTGAAATTATTTTAAGAGTCTTATACCTTCAGTCAATGCCCACTGACCTCAATAGAAATTCTACACTTCAATCTAGCATAAAATCCTTTTCTTTGAGAAAAACAAGTCTCTACCATCTAAATATGGGGTCATATTTTTCCCTTTTGTAGTCACATCTGACTGTCTCAAATCTATGCCTGGAAACACTGAACAGTTTTAAAGCTGTTTACATTTTCTTTGAAAATAAGCAAAAACGAATCCCTGCTAAAGTGTGTTTGACCAGTGGAAGGAATGAAAACTTGTGGCAGAGGTGATATTTTTTATTAGACTAACTAGATATTTGCAAACAAAATTTCTTTATTTGTAAGCTTTTGGGCGCACATACCCTTCTTCAGGCATAGAAGAAAGCAAAGATTGTAAAATTTCTCCTAGGTGGAAATTAAAATTCATGTTTTCACAAACAATTTCAGATGAATTTTCGTTTCCACCCAGGATATATTTTACAATTTTTGCTTTCTCCAATGCCTGAAGAAGGGTGAGCGTGCCTGAAAGATTGCAAATAAAGATTTTTTTTGCAAGTATCTAGTTGGTCTAATAAGAGATACCACCTTTGCCACAAGTTCTGATTCCTTTTGCCTGTAAACCAATATGGATACAAACCTGTATACCTTGACCTGTGAGTCCCTTTGTCTGAAAAAACTCCTGTGTTAAAATTATGCAAGTGGAATGACTGGAAGATTGGGATGGGAGTTATAGGTAGAACAAAAGCACAATTGGATCTCTGCCAAATGTGCGGGATGCAGTTTATTACAGAAGAGCCAAAAATAGATTAATATTGGATCCTGCTTGGGTCTGCAAAGTGGTGGACAGTGCAATAAGCATCCTTGCCTTGGGTCCATGTGCCAGGCCATGACTGATAATCCTGCACTCTGTTTTTCCCTGCCTTTTGCTAATGCTCCTTAGCATGAGGAAGGAAAGACTTCTGCACTAACTAGCAAAGCTAGCTGCTATACGAGGAAGTGGCTAAAGGGATGTGGCTCTGGCACTGATGACATTAGACAGATTGGGCACTAAGCACATATTCTTCTCCACCTATTGGCCATGCCTGTGGATTTAGGCACCAATTTGTGCTTCCATCCTGTTCACATGCGTAAAAATTCATCTGCTTGTGTAACATGCCACCCACTGAGCTTTCAGACTGACTTTGGGACTAGAGCAGGGCAAAATAAAATCACACTTAGGCACCTACATCCACTTGTAGGCCTAATAGTGGACTAGAATCTAGCTTACTGTTTACAAACTCTCTCAGACCTGAATGTCTACAACTGTGCTTACTAGAACAGTAAATCTCACTACTGATCCACACACTAGGTTGTATTCAGAAATCCCAATACAATTCCTAATTTTTACACAGGAGAGAAAAAATTGCCAATTAGGGAGCCTAAGACAGAATGAGTACTTATTTTGGTTCTGAGTAAGGTACAGACAGGGACTCAGTGGGCCCAAACCACTTCTAGAATAATTTCAGTTTTTATAAAGAACATGAACATACGAAGCTATACCATTAAACCAGGATATTTGGAAAAATATTTGTTTAACCAGTTTATTTTTCAGAAAACCTTAATGGGGTAATTTGTTTTAAAAATGATGCTTTAAGACTTCTGATTTGCCCCTTCCCATCCTTCTATCTGGTTTTTAATCCTCTAACAACCTTAATTAAATGCTGAGTAGTTTAAATTGTCATTAAACAGCTTTTATGGGATTCTTTTTATTTCTGATTACATCATGAATACAGATTATCAAATGCTCTATTCATTTTAAAATTGTGATTAAGAGTATAATCCCAAAAAGATGTTTATAATTAATGCCGAGGAGTTAAAATTGTTAAGGGAGTTAGGGGATTAGAAATAGATTTAAGGGGCGACCAATGGGGTAAAATCAAAGCTCTCATAGTTTTAAAATCAAGTGGATTAAGAGATTGATCAGAATAGAAGAGGAGGCAGGTCAAAAGTTGAGCTAATGTTTCAAGTAGAAAATTCACTTTCCTTGGCCGTCTGCTGGTCCCTCAAGAAAATCAGTGTGGAAATGGGGGTAGACATAGTGTTATTAATCAAGGGAAGGAAAAACAGTATGTTGCATGTCTACCTAAGTGATGGACATCACTATCAGAAGGCATGGCACATGAAATAATATGGAAAAGCATCTCAAAATGCAGCAAAACTGTGGCCAACCATATTGAATCCACTGTTGTGTGCGCACAGCAGAACCTATACAGACGTTTAACCCACTGCACTCTGTGGATTTTCACAGTGAGTTACTCCTTGGTAGTTGTAAATTGTTATGCTGGCCATATGCCTGGTGTACACCACTGTGTGGATGTCTTTTTACATTCCACTGTGTTGGTTGTATGTGCATTACAGGTGACGGGGTCTTTAGGGTGGCAGAAAATTTGCTAGGCTATTTCTCTTACTGTTCCTACATTTTTCTTTGGGGATTCATTCAGTGCAAGTCTTTTGGTGGCTGATTCTTTGCTTTGGCAATTCCCCTGTCTTGGTAACATGCATATTACATATTGCCTTATGCTGTTTCTAGCATAATGGTACTGAAAACAAGAATATAACTCTTAAGCATTTGTAAGGTGGAAACAAATGGTTTCCTGTTACTTTTTCTAATAGGTTATTATAATAAGCTATTAGAAACTTCTTTGCTTTGTGGTATGCACCAATGAAGCATATGGGTTTTTGATTGGTTTAATTTATATTGCCACGTTTGACCTCTTAATTTGTATACCATGAAAATACAAGCAAGGAAATTCAACCTAGGGAAAATATCTCCAATTTTCTTACCATCTTCACTGTTTCTCATTCTCCCTTTCTTAACTAAGTTGATCATATGGGAATTCCTTTGAAAATATAAGCCAAATAGCAGTATTTAATTTTAAGCAAAATGGTAGTCACTTGCTCACTTAAGTAGCCTGAGAGTCCTCAGATATACAACAGAGTCCAGTAGGAGCCAAATTTGGTTCTCAAGTTGCATAAGCATTAAGTTTGGAGTAACTACCATGCCTTCTGTTTAGTTACTGTGGATTTGAAATGGTCCAGTAATAAAACTGGTACCATGTACCTGGTGTGGAACATGTAGCAGAGTCAGAATTCTCCTTTCTAGTTCTCACTACACTCATTTCTCAGAGTACTCACAGGCTCATTGCTGGAGATTCTGCATAGGGAATGAATGCAGAATATGAAATAGATTTACACTTGCAGATATGGGAGGAAAATTTTGCCCTAAATTTTTAACCTCGCAATATACCCATAGTTAACTGTATATATTTAAAATGAAAAAGTGGTAGAAGTAGGTCATACCACAGAAGATTCAGTAACAGCAGGGGTGTCTACATATGAAATTAATGTGAAGCAATAAACTACGGTGATTGTTGCACCAGAGTTTATTGCTCCTGAGTGCTGTTTACACATGTGCCCGGGACCACAGCATGTTGAGCTAGGTTGGACCAGCTACAGCTGGCAGGGGGCCCAGGAGGTCAGCCTGCCAGCCTGGGGCTGCTCTAACCCAGCTCAATGTGCTGTTGAGGGGCTGGCTGCAGCATGAGGGTGCTTCAGTGTGAGGCTAGCTGGCAGGCAGCCCCCACACTAAAGCACCCCTGTGACCCAGCCAGCCTCATCAGTGTCTACACATGTGTTACTGTGCAGTAAAGAACTCCCTGTATTTACAAGTACTAACCTATGGCAAAGTGAATTAGTTTACTATGGCTTAATAGGGCTGCACGTGTAAATATGGAAACTTTACTGTGGAGCTAATTAGCAGCTCTGCAGTAAATGTCTTGTGTAGACACGCGGTTACATTCTGTGTTCTATAATGTGTTGCATATAGTTTTTAGCAGCTTACCAGATCCTTAGTCCTGATTCAGTGCTCTTGCATCAGTAGCTGAGAGATAGCCTAAATCAGGGGAATCCTTGGAATCATTATGGTTTGTTGTCATTACAACATCTTTTAGGCTGCTGTAATATGGGCCCAAAGACAGATGGGCACTTGAAAGACTGAGACTGCAGAGAGAGAAGACATACAAGTGACAAAAAGCTTAGATCTTTTGGTGAACTCAGCATGTCCACAACAGGTAGAGGGCCAGGTACCCATACCATGTATTAGGTAGACACATATAGCCCAAGGAACAGAGAATAAAATATAAGAACGTTAGAAGAAAGGATGTTACATGTTGCTGCACACATTTGGTTTGCAAGCTAAAGCAACTGACATGCCTGATAATATAGGTTAGGCGTAGATGTTTGGGGACGTTAGATCACGTTAAAAATGGCCATCTGATCTAACTTAGTTCACCCAGCTGCAGACATTACACTAGAGTGACCTAAGTAGGGATCTAAGTCTGAACTGTACATAAGTTCAGCAAGTTTAGTTCAGTTTAAAAATGGCTGACCTGACCTAAGTTAACTGTACCTCTGAGGTAGGCTAGCTTAGATTGAGTCCGGTGAAACCAATCTAACTGAATTTCTGTACAGTTCCCAGTGTAACCCTGGTGCAGGAATAGCCCATCTGCTGGCCCCGGCCCCAGGGCTGCACTTTTCCTTCCAGCCCCCTATCTGGGCTATTTTTACTCCCCCTGTCCCTTCACCCCACTCCCAGATGGACAACCCTCCTGCTGGCCCCCCCAAAACTTGCCACCCCCCATCTCACAAGCCATTCCCAATGCCTGTTTTAATAGTATTAATAGTGCCAGGAGCTGAGGAAGTAAGTTAGGGTGGAAGGGAGGGGCAGGTAGAATGGGGGTTCATGGGGTGGGGTGGGGACT